>NC_136061.1:1727457470-1727615903 GCF_964261635.1 Lissotriton helveticus | reverse complement strand
CAGTGTGCGTGACGCACTGTTTGCACACTCACAAACCTCGGACTGCTGCGTCAGGGAGTCTGATTATAAAAGCATGTTGTTGTACATCTGCATTCGAAGATCCAATGCAAGCAGTGTGCGCATGCGCAGAGAGCTGTACTACAGAATGCTGACTCATTTGGGTGTATCACAGACTGTGTACACAAAAGTAGGAAGGGGAACTACAAACTATCTTCACACATCAAACTATCGGATTGCACACATATTCAGGAAGACTTGTACTGCACGCTGTGCACACATCCGACCTCAGGAAGGTATGCTGAGAACGTCTGGTCTGTAATACTAGTACTCCTGCCTCTGGATCTGTGCTTGAGGCACAGCCACGTCTCGATGTGCGCACATTCAGCAGTGCACCTGTCTCGTGTGAACACAGTTGGTAACATTCCTGGTGGATCCCCTTGTAATGTTCACACCATGAGGCATGTGAATTACAAACTGTATAACACTGGCATCTGGATGTGCAAACAGACTACGCACAGAACCAAAGGCAGGAGTATTCGAGAACCAAAGGCGGGAGTATTTGAGAACCAAAGACAGGAGTATTTGATACTCGGTGTCGAAACTGAGGGAGGGGTCATAAATTCTGTGGGCCTCATTTATGAAAAGTGTGGCATTGCTGCGTGAAAACAGCGATGCAACACTTTTCAGTGCGCCCTCCCTGCGACACCATGGATGCGAAGTATTTACTGTACGGCGCTCCATGTTGCAAGGATTTACAGATACGTCAGTATTCCTGATGTATCAGTAGGCTCAAAAGTGGCGCATTGCTGGGGTGTGAATGAAAATCGACTCAACTTCAGCAATGTGTTTTTTCACAAACAGACCAGTGATCTACAATCCTAGGCTTGATAAACAAAACCTGACTCGACAGAGAACTGAAATCAGCAAGCAACAAGATGTGTAAATAACAATTTATCAACCCTAAGCGAGGCACAGGTAACACTGGCCAGGGACACACAGTGAGTCCAGAGTACTACAGTGTAACCCCCATACATTAACATGCAACCACCAGGGCTGCTTGAGGGGCTCGAGGTCAGTGAGCTCTACGTGGTCTGTCTCTCCGTAACTGACAGCGTCTGGGTTACTAAAGAGTAAATGCTTCTAAGATGTTCAATTATGTAGCATAAAGGTTCTGATTTCACTCAGAGCTGGAACAGCTCCCTGGTCAAGGGAGCTCCCTGGACTTGCCATAAGGCTTGGCTCCCTGCCCGGGCAGCCGCTACGCCAAGACAGCGAGTTGGGGCATCATCAGTCACGGTGGGTTTTGTGGCATGGACGCCAGCCCACTGAGCAGTCCAGGAGAGCACTCCACACTCGAGCAATAGCCCGCGATCAAAGATCTCACTGGGTTGCCCATATTTGTAACATGGCTCATTGGTAAGGTATTTTAGTGGCACCGTCAGATACCTCCGATTTATTTGGGGATTTAATCAGAACAGTTTGTGTTCCATGGGTTAATGTCAAAATGTCAAGGTCATACTCAGGGGTAGGAGTATCAGAGGGACTTTCATGGCATTTTCACAATAGAATTTATCAAACTCACTTTGCTTTCTTTCTTGAGGACACAACCTCTGACGACTCTAACACAGCCTGGCAGAAGGGGAGGGAAGAGGGCTGACTTTCAGTGGAATGCACGGCCAGCCTCTTTAAATACCGATCTCCCACCTCCATCCTACTTGTTTCTAGTAAAACTGAGCAGCATGTTTGAGTCCTGTTGCGTCGCGCTTGCACCATGCAATGTGGTGCAAGCGCAACGCAACTCAAAAATGCGATTTATGAATGCACCTTGAGTGGCCCTGAGTGGCTTGATAAATCTGGTGTAACGCAACACAGCGCAAATCGCTGCGTTGTGTTACTCCGCCCTGGGAAGGCGTTCTATTGGCATTGCATGAGTGTTCCTATGCAACTCATATTGATTTTGATGCATTCCCAGATTTACCAGAACTGGTAAACATGAAAATGCACCAAAAAGATGCCCCTTCCCAGGGGAGACTTAACTAGGAGAAATATCTATATTTCTCCTTGTTACTTCCTTTTTTTGTGTATGCTGCTTTGTGCAGCACACATAGTTAGAGGAATAAGCCTCACAGGATTGCTTTTGCACAGGAAAGTACCCCTTCCTGGACAAAAGCAGTCCTGCATGCAACAAAGGCATTCTTTCACCATGGTGCAAGGGTGCCTGCATTGGCGCTAAGCAGTCAAAACGGTGCCAGCGCAGGGACAAGAACAGGAATGCATTGTATACTATTGAATAAGGCGCATTTCTGCCATCTTCCTCTGACGCAGCCCAGCAAGGTGACTTGCTGCCCTGCGCCACATCCTCAGAAATATGCCCTTAATCTATGCCTCCCTTCATTTCAAGATGGCAGCTAATGCCTGAACTATCCTCAGCACTGTTCTGCTTTGGATCCTCTCGATTCTTATTGCACCTCCTCCTTCACTGTCTTATGGCTCTGTAAAAGCTGTGTCACACCATGCTCCCCATCGCTTTATGGCTAACAAGTATTTTCTGCTACACCAATCAGTTCTAGCTCTTCCTCTGGGGGAGCCTTGCCAGCTTCTGTGCAATGCATCTTATAATCTTGGCCACTAGAATTATGCGATTCTTCATCTGCAGCGTTTTTCACATAATTATGGATTTGCTGCATAATCCATCATCTGCTGCATAATCTGCAGAGTGAAAAAAATTGTTTGTAGCTCAAACAGATCATAAGATACTAAAAATGTGACAAAGTGTTCCCGCAAATTTGATGGCTGGTCATCCTTAGTTGCTTATTGCTGTTTTTAGTAGTTAAACCAGTACTAATGAGGTGAAATCTTTGCCCATACAGTGGTAAAATAATGAAATTATACTATCGCAAAGTGTACCACGCTACGCCGCAATTTGCCTTTTCTGTGGTCCTCCACTGTGGCATATTCCAATGGGCCAGCTTACAGCGTATCACTGCTAAGTGAAATTTCTGGATGAAGGGGAGGTGGCGAGCACCATACTTTTTTTTTAATTGAGTTAACGTGTTTATATTGCACGAATATGTTCCAAGCGCCACAGAGCACTATACATAGTGATTGACAGAGTCAATGAACTGTTAAACCAACAACAACAATATAGAGGTTAGCAAGATCATTGCAGAATATATAGTAAAGATCAAAAGTGGCAACAATAGTTAGAAAGTACATACATGAAAAGAAATGATAAAAAAATGTCCCTGTTTCCGAGATTTATATTTATTAGAGTATCTAAATTAAGTCACTATATTATTTCATGCCTGCTACATTTTTTTACTTTCTGTAAGTGGTGCACATATCTAGCGTGCAAATTGTGCAATCCACGTGGTAAAAACAAAGACGCTTTTTTGAATTTTTAAGAAACGTTTCATATTTTACGTGATGTGTGTTGTATGATTTACATAGCAAATATTTTTCAGGGCTTGTCTGATGCACAGGCTCTATAATCACAGCTGCCCTCCACCCTCTCCCGTGTTGTGTTGCTTGACTTGCCCCTCCCCATTATTTTGCTTGTTTACCTTCTCCGCAATCGAATTCCACCCCATACCGTCTTGTGTGGCTTGACTCCCCCCAACCCCCTCCCGCTGTTGTGTTGCTTGACTTGGGGCAACCCCCCTTCCCCCCTGTTGGGGTAATTACCTTGTTGCTATTCAACATAGCTAAAAGACATTGACATTGACCCCAGTAGCTCTCTTATTGCTAAGATCTATTGGCTTTGTGTTTTTGCTGAACCCGGCCCAAATATAATCTCACCCCATACCAGAAAATATAGGATAATGCACGAATGATGGATTACTTTTGGGGAAGACGGTAAGCCAAATGAAATGTTGG
Organism: Lissotriton helveticus; assembly: GCF_964261635.1. Classification (NCBI taxonomy): domain Eukaryota; kingdom Metazoa; phylum Chordata; class Amphibia; order Caudata; family Salamandridae; genus Lissotriton; species Lissotriton helveticus. The sequence continues at coordinate 1,727,612,027 of NC_136061.1, read as the reverse complement.
TTAGTGCAGAAAAACAACATATGGCCCTAGAATCCTTCATGGCCCCCAAATAGATATCTAAAAATGATAGGGGCGAGACTGAGTACAAGAAAAAGGCACTGGAACTGCAAGTGTGTGGAGCAGGTGAAGGCCGAGTACAAGACAATGCAAAGATGTCCTTTCATCTGCTACTGGCATCTGCTCAGGAACTCACACAATCCTGCCAACCACAGAGACTCCAATGCTCAGGTTCCTTTCAGTCACAGGCCTCCTCCTCTCTGCACATTCCATTTTGGGTCCCTTTGTGTCCACAACTACTCACCTCATGGCCACCAGCACCAGTGGCTAGCTTGCAGACTAGGATTCTGTGCTCCTCAGATATCAATTCCTTATCCTCTGTGATGATTATATTCAGTAATGCAAGCTAAAAATATTTTCTTCTCCTGGGATCTCCAGTTACTGAGCAGAAGCAGATGGAAACATATACTATACAATACGCTATTTTTGAGTTTACTTAGAGAATGGAGTATCATTAGAAGAGCATTAACAATGTGTTGCAGAAATAAACTGAGAGCTGAATGAACTAACTGCATTTTTATGGTCAGACACCTACTTTCTGCAGTTATTGACCTTTTACAGCATTATTATTATGCCATGACTTCCATTTGTTTTTAAAATTAAAATGATAATCAAGAGTCCCTTTGGTGTACCCTCTTAAAGGCTTTTTAGTGGGATTTGCCTACCTGGAAATTTATACATGTCTCTGTTTAAGTACCAAGCACCCCAGCTGTAGGATATATGTATAATATGCTGTTTACCTTGCTGATATCAGGAAATCTTACTCTGGCCCCTTCGGATTCAGAGAATGCATTGTTCATGGCAAACTGGATGGCCAAACCAGTCATAGTTCCCGTTGATAGTGGCTCAATTTTCTTGACTGCCTGGAGCAGGGCCGTGGTGGTCTTGTGGGTTTTCAAGGAGAACTCATTCTTGACAGAGCTTGCATAGTTGACAACACCAACGCGGGTTGCGTTGACACCCACATCTAGAGCCCCAATAACCTGTGACAGGAAGACCTTGACCTGCTCAAACTCCGAAGGACGCACGCTGCGGGAGCTGTCGATGATGAACACCAGGTCAGTTGGCCGCGTCCTGCACTGTGGTCCTGTTGGAGAGAATATGAAGGCATGTGAAGCATGAGAATAACAAGAACAGTTGGCATGATAAATGCTACGACAGACTTTGGTAGGTATAGCCTGCAATCATGACTACTAGAGGCGGTGGCACTATAAAACTTTATAAATAAAATAAAAAATAAACCTGGGAGCTCTCACAAGCAAGAGAGGTTCTTTGCTAATGCCTGTTAAAATGGCTGCCAAAAGATACGTTCCGCTCCTACATATAGTTACAAGTGCTTGAGCGATAGCAAAATGCGCTTTGTGATGGGAGCAGGCTTCAGCAAAGCTCTCTTTTCAGATGCTCTCTCACCCCTTCTAACCATTGTGAATGAATGCCTCCTTCTCTCTAGGCATCTTCCCAGAAGCTTTCAGGACAGGCCAGATATTTTCACTCCTAGAGAAAACCTCACTACACTTTGATGACCACCCCAACTACCAACCCATGACTCACCCACCATTCATGGGTAAGATCATGTGAAACTTGAAGACCGCATTAATGCTTACTATCTCCTGCACAACTGCAAGTCTGGCTTCTAATCATGCTGCAGTAGAGGCTGCTAACTAACACTTTGTAGACAATGCCCGCTTGACCAAAGATGAAGATGACCCCTCCCTACTGATATTGCTGGGCCGCTCAATCGCCTTTCAACACAGTTGACCATCCCACCCTCACACTCATCCTAGAGTCACGAATGTGATTTATCAGCAATGTCCTTCACCGGTTCTCCTCCTACCATTCAAACTGACTCCAGTTTGTTCACATGAGCAAGTGCTGGTTACAAAACATCTGTATTACTTGTGGAGTACCCCAGGGCACTATAGTGTCTCCTGTCATTATCAATACATACATGGAGCCACTTCCTGCTTCACCAATAAGTTGATGATAAATAACTCTATTTCAAATTCTCCTCTGCTTCAGAAATCCAATGCCTCAAACACTGCTTGCACATCATCATGTGATCCATAACTGGATATCCAGAATCTACCTGAAGCTCAGCCCAAACAAGACAGAATTCCTGTTCTTTGCCAAGATCAATAATCAAGACACAATACAAACCTGGCTCCATGACATGAACCTTGACAACTTCGAACACTAACTTACAACGTACACCAAGTCACTTGGATTCACCCTGGACACCTACCTCAGGCTCTAGGAGGACAGTGCCATAAAAACATAGACAACCTGGTACCATCTCTCTCTTCTAAATAAAGGTGTGTAATTTCTTCCAGAAAGCGAATTCAGAACTGTTGTTCAAGCCCTTGTACTCTTGAACCTGGGTGGTGGTAATGCCCTACTCAATGGCTTCCCAGAACCCACACTGGCACCGCTTAGGGCCATCCTTCATGCCGAAGCACTTCTCATCCATGGCCTGAAGAAATATGACCACATCACTTTCATCCTGATGGAACGCCATTGGCTCCATTGGCACCATCTTCAAAGCCAACTGCATCATTTACAAAGCTATCATGACCGGCACCCCTAAATATCTTTCAGATAAGCTCACCCACTCTGTTGGATAATGGCATACCCACAGCCAGAACACCATCAGATACAGACTAAGAAGTGTAAAAAAGAAAAAACACAACAGCAGGGGGTTGATTCACAAAGGGCCTCCACTCTGTTAACAGAGGCCCCAGCAGGCATGGCAGGGTGGCCCGCATGTGTCATGAGACCTTTGCAATGAGTAACTGTAGTGCTGAGGTTCCTCCATGATTGCAGGGCCCCCCAAGACTGCAGGACCTCTGCCACGAATGTGGAGGCCCTCTGTGAATCCCCAGGTCTTTTGCATCTATGTGCCCAGGTTCTGGAACAACATCCCTGTACACAGCAGGACCGCCCCAACAATGCTCCAATTTAGAAAAGCGTCTTTAAAGAACACTACATCACAATTCATAAGCCATCTCTAACCCAGCTTTCTCTCCTCTTACTCGTTGACTTTATACATGTCTTTGACAATGTACAGCACTCCGCTGCGTTTTGGTTAGGTCAGCACTATAAGAATACTACATACATTCATACATACACATATACATAAATAAATACATACATATGGAATTAGTAGAATATAAATATTTTTGGGAAAATGAAGCCAGCTAGATCCACAGGAGTTTCTCTTTGTCACTTTGTACTATACAGAAGAGGCACGTGAGCTACATTGTTATACTAAATAAAGAGATCATTGTAAATTGTTACATGCTAAGCACTGGACGTGCTCTAGCTTCTTCCAGCTGTTTCGTGACCTCCTCTCTATTCTGTGTATTCCCTGTCATTTGCTGCAGCTTGGTTTCTACTTTCCCAATTCTTTCCTCCAAATTTCTCAATTCAGCCCTATCCATCTTATTCTTATAGGAGACCTGACTTTGTAAGGCACCTCGTGCATACGCCTTAGTTGCTAAGCTAATAACGAGGATGATCTGAAGTATGTGTGCTGGGAAGCGGCAGTCAATGAGCATATGGTGCGAGTTGCTTTTGTGAGACTGACAAAATCATCAGTAACTAGAAAGTAGAACGCGAGTAGTCTCTGTTGAGGAAATGGTAGAGGTCAAAGGAGCACTTAAGTTAGTCCTCTGTAGGTCCCACTTGGTTTTTGCATCCAGGTATCTCTCCAGTTCTTTGGCTTATGAGATGAAGTGGTCTGCTAGGAAGTTGCAAAGTTTTTTTGGATTGGTGATTTTGTAGCTTGAACACTCCAGATTAAGGCATCTGACAAGTCTCTTGTGAAGTTCCTCAGCTGGACATGTAGCTTCATATCTGTGTTACGAGTAATAAAGAATTCTGACACTTCTGATAACAGACACAGGAGTGAAATAGCAGCGTGAGTATGTCATCAAGATGTGTTGTCTTTTTCTTTTTTCTTTATATTTTTGTTGAGAGACTTTAGATCTGATTTCATTCAACCAGCTTTCCAGCGGTGACAGGAAGCTGCATTGATCTTCCACAGAATGATGTTGTGAAGGACCATTACAGCAAATGGTGAAACCATTGAGCTGAACTTGGTGGGTTGTTAGGTATTGAGGAGGTAAGTTGAACGTAGCACGTGAGTGGGTCCAGTGTTTCAATGCTCTGGCAGTTGTCTGGCGGTTAGTACGTATATCACTTCACTAGTGGAGAGGGTTTGTGGAGACAGAAATCAAGTATGGTATGAGCTCTTGTAACATGATATTTGCTTGTCACTACCATTAGCACTAGAGGAGCTAAAAAGTGTATGCCCAAATATGTGGGTGTGATAGGCCACCGTTTGGATGAGTACAAGAGATTGCAGATTGGAGAGTAGAATTTTAGCTATAGGCAATTGAGCAACATTTGTTAGGTTTTAAATCGATCTCATACAAAGTCTAGTTGATGGTCAGCAAAGGCAGGAATATATGGTCGAGGCCTGTATAAAATTTTTAGGTTGAAGCCTGCGTTGCAGCGCATGCGCTGCTGCAGGCGAGAGTTCTTGTAAACAAGAAGGTGCAAGAAACCACGCCCCTTCTGGCATTAGACGGCCTCGCGAAATGGAGGCCTGCCATTGGACAATGCCCCTGTTTGGATGATTTGTCCGCTATACTCCCTCCTTTTCAGGGCTCCGTGACCTGACTTCTGGTCTCGCAAGCCGATTTCCAGAAACATTGCTATAGCAACCACGAGGCCGGTCACGGAGTCCTGGAGGGGAGGGATTCAGTAGCTGTTTCCGCCCCTTTTTTTTGTGTGTGTGATTTTCGTCATTGTTGCCTCGTTCTCCTTGCTAGAAGGAAGCATTGCAGTGGTTGTATATACATATTATTAAGACCCAGGCTCCGTAATCAAACTTCTCGGACCCGTTAAGCGCTTAGGCGGCTGGTCCATCGGATTGTCTTACCTTGTAACCAATCATGGCCCCCCACCACCCACCGAAGGCCCCATCAGCCTTCCAGTTAAATAATGTGCTCGTAAAAACTAAAAACAGCAGCAAAATATCACCCCAGGCACCATCCTCGCACAACGCGGAGATATCTTTGTATGGGGGACGACAACTGGACAACTCATCTTCCCCGCCGGACCGCAGGCCCCCACTGTGCAGCCGATGCCATCTGGTTAACTTCGGTGCGCGTGCAGCTTAATACCCTGCAAAACATATCTCTCCGGAGCACCCCTAAGCTACCTTTTTCTATGTGCAGCAGACCTTTGCCTGAGTGCTGCAGACTCCCCACTACGCTGCCGGTCCAGAATTATGCAACCCGCCCCCCCCGGGTGTCCTTAGCGCTGCATGCATCGGGAAACAAGCTTAAACTAACAGCGGGCCTACTCTATTAGGCCCCTAGGCAACTGTTTGCACATTTCGGGAGCAACCTGGTGCGTGGGATTGTGGAAAGTGTTGCAGCGGACCTGTGGAATCTGCAAACATGGCCATCAGGAAGCAAGGTAAGCAGAAGACAAGTTTACCCTCTGGTGTTGTGCATACTCCTTAGGTATCTCTGATTGCAGCATGTATGCGTGATTGCAGCGGCTCCATAACTTGTTGTTATAGTTTGTTGTTTCGAGCTCACAACCATCCCTTTCTTGGCCCCTTCACAGCTGCTTAGAGGCTTTGCAGTCCTACATAAGCATTTGCCATCTCTCCCCCAAGTAAGAAAGTTGAAAGCCAAAGTGTACTCGTGGCTGTTTAAGGAGGGGCAGACTCTTAGTATGCGGGATACTACGACAATGTGCGCCCGTGCATTCCTGTGGGCTGTGGAACCCGCTTCTGGATTGAGAGTGCCTAGTTGGAATTCCTGAGCATTAATCGGCACAATGCCACCTGCATGGTATACAACTGTTACCACGCATTTTTTACAACGCAATACCATAACCACGCATCTTTTACAACGCAAGTACTTTTACCACGAATACCTTACAACGCATTACACTACAACGCAGATACTATTACAACGCATACCGTTACAACGTAAGTATAGGTAAGTTTATCTTTTTTTAAAAACATTTATTAGGGGTATTGGGTTTGGGTTTTGGGGTACAGGGGTATTTTTAGGTTTCAGGGATGGGTTTGGGTTTTGGGGTACAGGGGTATTTTTAGGTTTCAGGGATGGGTTTGGGTTTTGGGGTACAGGGGTATTTTTAGGTTTCAGGGATGGGTTTGGGTTTTGGGGTACAGGGGTATTTTTAGGTTTGAGGGATGGGTTTGGGTTTGTGGTACAGGGGTATTTTTAGGTTTCAGGGTTGGGTTTGGGTTTTGGGGTACAGGGGTATTTTTAGGTTTCAGGGCTGGGTTTGGGTTTTGGGATACAGGGGTATTTTTAGGTTTCAGGGCTGGGTTTGGGTTTTGGGATACAGGGGTATTTTTAGGTTTCAGGGTTGGGTTTGGGTTTTGGGGTACAGGGGTATTTTTAGGTTTCAGGGATGGGTTTGGGTTTTGGGGTACAGGGGTATTTTTAGGTTTCAGGGCTGGGTTTGGGTTTTGGGGTACAGGGGTATTTTTAGGTTTCAGGGATGGGTTTGGGTTTTGGGGTACAGGGGTATTTTTAACATATATATTTACAAATTAATAAATAAAAATTAATATAATTAATTAAAATATTTAAAATTAAAATAATAAATTAATAATTTAAAAAAAATATTAATAATAATTACATTATTTTAACATATTATATACTTACCTATACTTACGTTGTAATGGTATGCGTTGTAATAGTACCTGCGTTGTAGTGTATTGCGTTGTAAAGGTATTCGTGGTAAAGGGTCCTGCGTTGTAAAAATTGCGTGGTAATGGTCTGCGTGCTAAAAGTATGCGTGGTATCATCATATATCCCACCTGCATGCTTAATCCCCGTGTTTAATGCTTCCAAAATATCTAATTTCAAGCCCATTCCTGTTGTTTTGCTCTCCACTCTGGTACTCTTAGTTTCTTTTTTCCACGATACAGGCGGGGCTACAAGTACCACAAAAAAAGCTTAAATAACATTAAAATAGGAGTTCCCAATTCTACTTAGTCCACGTGCGTAGGTTTTCCAGCCCATGTTTTACGTTTGCCTTCTGGGTCTTGTAGCCGCATTATAAAACAGTGTAATGGAGTTAACAGTCTAGTAGTTGGGGGGCGGAGCTAGGTGGGCTGAGGGGAAGAGGAGGGGTCAGGACAGGATGAGGGGCAGTTAGAGTAGGGACAGGGTAGAAGCTGGATGTATTGAATAAAGCTCCAGTATATTCACAATCAGTGTCTGTGATTTGTTTGTAGCGCGATGCTACAACTGGCGACGAGGGTGGGATGATCAAACCCACTGCCTGCAGAACCCGACTAAGACACCCTGTCCCAGGCAACGTGGAAGAAAACGCTGCCGAGTATTGTAAGCTGCTGCCTAGGGAGAAGAAGTCAGCAGTAGGAGACCCTGCCCCTCCAAGGACCGTGAGGGAGCTGAGAGGGACCGTGGAATCGAGCGCTGAACTGCTCGAGAAGAAAGAAACCGATCGCGCCGAAGCGCGACTCACGCCAGAAGCGTGTGCTGGGAGTGAGTCCTGGCAGTGCAGAGATCGGGAGCCCACTCCGACCCTGCTGTGCACCCCAGATCGAGGGAGAAGTGACCCCAGTGTCAAGGACGTCGTCCCCGAGGACTTGCCAACGAGCGCGACCGAGCGCCGGGAGGTCCGGGTTTGAATGCCTGCCGACGGTGAAAAATCCCACACCTGATCCGTGAGCTTTGGCACGCCGTCGCGAGAGAAAGTGCGGGAGTCTGCAGGATACGGCGGGAGCCCACCCCAACCTCACCTGATAGTAGCCACAAGTGGAGAAAAGTCGATCTTGAGGTGTGCTGCCCTCTGGAGCTGTCAGCCGGTGAGTCCAGCGTGAAAGGAGACCGAGTGGACCCGGAGAGAAAGCCTTGTGTGTGCCTGCAGTGACGGCGGCCATCTTAGAGTCAGGCGCTTCTCAGGACAGACCCCTTGACTGTTGTAGAGCGGCCATTTTGAAGTCAGGCACACAGCAATAGAAACAAGCATTGGCGAGAAGAATAAAACGAGCACTGACAAAGACAAATAAACAAGCATTGGCGAGAAGCAACAAACAAGCATTGACGAAAGCAAATAAACAAGCATTGGCAAGAAGAATAAAACAAGCACTGACAAAGACAAATAAACAAGCATTGTCAAGAGTAAATAAACAAGCATTGGTGAGGATAACCAAAGGACATTAACACAATGGTAACCCCCAACACCTCACCACAGCGGAAGCCCCTTGTCGCAGGAGGATCACATCTGCGAGCTCCAGAACCTCTGACTGTGACCACGGGAGGGAGCATGGGCCTCAAGTGGCAAGAACGGCTAGAAGACTTCGAAGATTATATCGAGGGATCCAAAGTGACGGAAGACAAAGAGAATTTAATCGCCCTCCGCAACCTAGCAGGCCGAGAAATAAGCAAAATCATCAAGGACCTTCCGCCTGCAGATGCGGGAACATACGACAAAGTACGTGAGGCGTTAAACAAGAAATTCCTCCATAAAAGGAACGTGGACTATGAACGCCATGCATTTCACCAGGCACATCAAGGGAAAGAGGAACCAATGAGTACATTCATTACCCGGCTACGACGGCTGTCGAAACACTGCAAATTTGAAACCTTCTCACCTGACGCTGCCATCAAATCGCAAATCTTAACCGACTGTCACTCTGAAGCACTTAGGAGGCGACTGCTGAGGAAGCCCCATGGACTGGAAGAAATAGAGGAAATGACTCGCGTCTACGACCAAGCGGATGAACACGCAGCTACCATTGAAACCGGTCACAGTGTAAGTCACGAACAAGCACACCGTGTTCAGGAGCGACACAGTAGCAGACGCCAATACTCGCACGAAAAACAGTGGACGCCAAGGCAGTCATCTCGTCAACGACGCTCGGAACATGGGAGGAGAGATCCAGGGAGACGAGACCGAAGACCAGAAAGAACCAGACGATGCTATCGTTGTGGATATGACTATCCTCACATAGATGCTTGTCCAGCAATGGGCCAACGCTGCAGGAAATGTGGGCGTTCCAATCACTTCGAAGCAATGTGCGGAGATTATCACAAAGAAAGGCGAAGTGAGACATCGAGACCGTCTCGCTCTGATACCAAGAAGCATCACGTGCGAGCTGTTCAAGAAGAGCCCATGCGGTCCCCAACCTCATCGCATTCCAGCCGAGAATCACGCAGGTCGCGGTGGGAACGCAGATCCCCGTCGCGTGACTCGAGATCATCTTCGTCAAGGGACTCTGCCTACACCGTAGCATATTTAAACATGATTGCGGATCCTGATCAACTCAAAAGATATCCACGCCTCGACATTAACGTGGGAAACCATGTCACTAAATTCATAATGGACAGCGGGGCTTCGCTGAACTACATCCCAGTCACAGAACACGAAAAAATTATCCCGAAGCCCCCATTGACTTTTGCACCCGTCCGTGTTTTCACATGGATGTCCAAAAAACCACTCCAGTGCCTGGGCAAATTCCACACAACCCTCACGTATGACAACGTCACCATACCTGCGGTCATTCACGTCATCAAGGGACCGGAAGCTGACTGCCTGCTCAGCCTCCCCACCGCAGAACTTCTTCGTCTGGTGAATGTTTTATTCAAAGTCTCTGACAACCAAGACTGTGTCAGCAAATTTCCCAAACTGTTCCAAGGCCTAGGCAAACTAAAAGGGTGTCGAATCCATCTGCACATTAACGAACAGGTCAGACCCGTTGCGCAGCACCCACGACGAGTTCCGTTCCATCTTCAAAGTGCTGTCGAGGACGAGCTTCAAGAGCTCCTAGCAGCGGACATCATTGAGCGCACAGAGGGCCCGACCCCGTGGGTGTCACCGGTGGTCATTGTACCGAAGAAAGGGACTCCCAACAAAGTGAGACTGTGCGTTGACATGCGCCTACCCAACACTGCGATTGAAAGGGAGCGGCACCCTGGTCCGCACCTGAGTGACATGATCGCTGCACTAAATGGTGCCAAAGTGTTTTCCAAATTGGACTTGAATAAGGGCTATCACCAGCTGGAATTGGACACCAACTCCCGCTACATCACCACGTTTGCAACGCACCTAGGTTTATTCAGGTACAAACGGTTGAGCTTTGGTGTCTCATCCGCTGCTGAGATGTTCCAGGAAGCGATCCGGCAGATAATCCAGCACGTCCCCAACACTCTGAACTATAGCGACGACATCTTGGTCTATGGGTCAGATGTTCGTGAACATGACATGGCTCTTGATCGTGTCTGTCACGCACTGTTGGATGCCAACCTGACATTGAACAAAGAAAAATGTGAGTTTCATCAGGCCACCCTGAAATTCTTTGGTCACATTTTCTCTGATGAGGGTATGAAGCCAGATCCGGACAAAATTGCAATTCTGAACAATACCAAGAGTCCGCAAGACGTCAACGACCTGAGATCCTTCTTAGGGATGGCCAGTTATTGTGCTCGCTACATTCGTGACTATGCGACCGTCAGCCACCCTCTTCGGATTCTCACCAAACTCGGCCAGCCATTCGACTGGACCCCTCAGTGCGAACGAGCGTTCAAAGACATTAAGCGCGCCGTTGAATCGGCTGATAGCCTCTCGTACTTCAACCCTCACAGAACAACTGAGATTACAGTGGACGCAAGCCCAGTTGGTCTGGGAGCGATCTTGGCACAATACGATAATGACTCGGACCAGAGACGGATTGTTGCTTATGCCAGCCGCAGCCTGTCTGATCCTGAGAAGAAGTACTCTCAACCTGAAAAGGAAAGTCTTGCTGTGGTCTGGGCGTGTGAACATTTTCATGTCTTTGTATATGGCAAGCACTTTACCCTGATCACAGATCATCAGGCGCTGGTCACCATCTATGGCAACCCAAGATCCAAAATGCCCCCGAGGATTGAGAGGTGGGGTCTCAGGCTCCAGGAATACACTTTCACCATAATTCACAAACCGGGGAAGGCGGAGAACCCGGCTGACTACATGTCCCGCCACCCTCAACCGTCATCTGGGTCCAAACCATCAATTGCTGAGGAATATATCCACTTCGTGGCTGACCAGGCATTGCCACCTGCCATTCCCATGAACGACATCCGGGAAGTCACTGCGCAAGACACTGTTCTGCAAATGGTATGCCGCCGGATCCAAACCAATCGGTGGAGACACAATCCCCAGGATGAAGACACCGACCCCACAGTCCAGAAAGAGATGCAGGCATTTCGGCATGTATGTGACGAACTGTCAGTCACTGATGACGGAGTCATCTTGAGAGGTCAACGGCTCGTGATTCCTAACCAACTCCGGCAGGGAGTTGTCAACCTAGCCCATGAAGGCCACAGAGGAGTAGTGTCCACGAAACGAGCCTTAAGGGAACGCGTTTGGTTTCCTTTTCTTGACCAGATAGTAGAGTCGACTCTAAAGGATTGTCATCTTTGCCAATTGACTAACAAGAGCAATCCACCGGCACCACTACAGATGACCAACCTGCCTAGCGGAGTTTGGCAAGAAATTGCCATGGACTTCTACGGACCGTTGCCGTCCGGGAAATATGTAGTTGCCATAATCGACGAATATTCTAGATTTCCCATTGCGCAAATAGTGTCGTCTACAAGCGCTTCCTGCACTCTCAAAGTACTGGATGAAGTATTTGCAACGTGGGGTGTCCCCAAAGTGGTTAAGACAGACAATGGTCCCCCGTTCAATGGGCACGAATTCAGTGCTTTTGCGAAGCACATGGACTTCAAGCACAGGAAGGTCACCCCGCTCTGGCCACAAGCAAATGGCACCGTCGAAAGGTTTATGGCGACAATTAAAAAGACATTTCAGCATGCCACAGCGGAGAAGAAGGAGTTGCAGGTTGCTTTGAATGAGGTTCTCAGAGCATACCGAACGACTCCACACACTACTACAGGACAATGCCCTGCAACCCTCATGCTAGGGCGACCAATGAGAAATCGCATCCCAACATGGGAAGGAGCCTTGCAAGCTGAGTCGCCGAGTCACGACTATCATGACATGGCTGCAACTGACAAACACAATAAGGACAGAATGAAGTCATACGCCGATGCCAAAAGGAGGGCAAGGTCTCCATCCGTCCATGAAGGGGACTACGTCCTCGTCAAGTAAGAACAGCAGAAAAAGACTGATTGTCGATTTCGTGATGAGCCACTACTGGTCACCCGACAAAAGGGCACCATGCTGACGGCCGAATCTGACCGGCGCCGAATCACCAGGAATGTCTCTCACTTCAAGAGGTGTTCTCGAGACACGGATGAGCCGCTGACGAGCTCCATTGGTCCACCTGCACCTGAGGAACATGATTCTTGCGATACAGACAGCAATGACCATCAGACTGGATGTCCGCCGACAGCGTCCACAGCAGCCATGTCTCTGCGACCACGTCGTGATATCCAGCCACCAAAAAGACTCATTGAAGAGATGGACTGAAACCACGTTCGTTTGTTTATTAAGAAAGGGGGAGATGTAATGGAGTTAACAGTCTAGTAGTTGGGGGGCGGAGCTAGGTGGGCTGAGGGAAAGAGGAGGGGTCAGGACAGGATGAGGGGCAGTTAGAGTAGGGACAGGGTAGAAGCTGGATGTATTGAATAAAGCTCCAGTATAATCACAATCAGTGTCTGTGATTTGTTTGTAGCGCGATGCAACAAACAGGTTGACCAAATCCATTTGTTTTAGTTGATTTCTTGGTCTTGTAGCCTTCAGGGGAAGGGGTCTGGCAAACTTAAAAGTTTTGCAAGATCAAACAAGCTTCACACACTCCACAACATGAGGGTTTTATGTAGCGGGGTTTGAGCTGCATACATTTTGTGTGTTTAAGGCAGTAACCTCACTCAATGTCGCCTCTGACAGTTTCATGTTTTTGAATTTTAATCCACATGCTATTGATATCAGGTTCGTTTACCCTAATTATTAAATAGAAACAAAGGTTACATCACCCAGGATCCCTTTGGTTGTCAGGTGAAAGTCCAAGACTGAAGAGAAACTGTTCTTGATGACATGGAGTCAGACGGAGAATAGATACAGATGAGGAAAAGGGAGTCAAATTTCAGGACAGACAATGAATTGAAGAAGAAAATCAGGGGATATACTGACATAGATGGGTAATCATAAGGCGGTGCTTCAATAAACGCTCATAAAGCAGCAGGTGTGGAGCCAGCCATAATTGTTTGTAGAGCGTTCCATATCGGAGGCATTTTCAGAGAAAGTTCTGTTGTACTTGGGTGTGCGTGTGTGTGTGTGTTTTCATTTAACCGGGGGACATTTACTGTGGAGTTCCCTCTTCTTGTAGGGTTCATGAGACTGCCAGCTTTGTTTGGCTTTGGCACGTCGTCGGGTCACTTTAAATTTAATACATGATTGTACCAGGGATTGGTCTAACATTTGTAAGCTCATCTTTGGTAATGGAAGACCTGAATTGTCTCAGGAGTTAGTGGAAGGCATGTCTGGAAATAATTTTGAAATAAGACTCAAGTTTGAGGGTTCTTGTCTAATACAAAATAAGATGGCCTAAAAACATATAAGCTAAAAATGTGTGCTTAGCATAGTGTGACCCCCCGACTGGTATTTTGCTGCTTCTGTTATTACATCCAGATGTTTACTACACCAAATAACATTTCACCTACAAGCCAGAACTATTGGCTTTGCCAGTGGTTGTTAGTTGTGTAGGATAAATAAGCAAGAACTTGCCCCTCACAGCGTTTGCTCCACCGGCCAAGAACAAGGATTCCAGCAGTTTCCTCTTTGCAGCTTAAAAAACAGCAAGGGTATCTGTTTGAAGTCTGTATTGCCATTGTAAATACCAATGCTGTTTATTTATGTTTCCAAAAAGAAAGAAAAAAAGATATTGTCACTTACAATGTCAATAACTCAAACTAATGTTAATGCGAGACCTAGTGCATTCCCAATGCTTGTTTAAGTATGATGTAGAAGGTCATTAGACAAATAGAAAATAACAGTATGGAGCATTACAGTCTACAATGAACTTTAGAAGTAGAAAATGTTTATGGGCAACTCCACGTTCAGACTTAGTTGATTTCACATGTATGCGTGTAAGTAACTATAGCTTCATGAAATATTGATGCTGTGTTACTGCTTAGTGATGTCTCTGTTATATACAGCAGGTTGGGGTTTGAGTCTGAAATCAGGACGCAGACATTCAGTCTAGGTAGCCTTTCATTGACAGACCCATGCAACCTTCCATTCTCAGTCCCAGGTAGACTTCTTTACACAGACCCATTCAGCTTCCCATTACAGGCCTGGTAGGCTTCTTCCCTCAAGCCAAGGTAGTCAACCATTGACAGATTTATAGGATGTTCCACCCAAAAACTCAGGTAGCCTTCCACCCAAACACCTAGGTGGCTTTCCATTTTCACACCCAGATAGACTGCTATTCAAAACCCATTTAGCAAAATGTCCACAGGCCAGCTAAGCTTCTTTACCACAGGTCCAGGTTGCCTTCGTTCGACACGCCTTTGGGGTGTTCCATCCCAGGACCCAGCTAGAATTCTAACCGCTCGTCTAGGAAACCTTCCATTCTCAGACATTGTTATTTTTGCATACACAGGAAGTGTTTCAGTTCCTCTTTTGTTTACCATTCACACAATGTAATTCTATATTTCGAAAAGGCATTCAGGGTAGAAGGATGTATCCCTGCCTGTAATGGACTAGAGAAGTGAGGAGCGAGAGGCAGTATCACAAAAGAGTGCAAAACTGTAGATCAGCTAGCATGCTGAGAGTGAAGTGTGAGGCTGAAAAGACAATGCCATGTGTGACCACAGGAACAATCCTGCTCTCTACCCCACTGATCTGAAACATTGCATGGATCAAGTGGGCACATAAAATGACTATCACCTGAAATAGTTTAAGGATGACTGCAGATCAAAGGGTTGGAGAGCTTCAAAGAGTGCCCCCAACTTGAGTGACACACTCCTTCCCCCAGCAAAGAAGGAAAAAGAGATGGCCCAAATGTTTTTTTAAATATCCAATCAGATGTTCTCCTTCCCTTACAAGAGTACACAGGTCCTAGATTACATAACTGTGCAACCATACATTTTCCCTTGTCTCCGTCTTGTCTCCATCTAAATATAACTGGACAATTATCTAAAATATGAGATTAGTACAAGCGGTCCAAGTGAGGGGACGGGGAGTAATGGTTTGACAGGGGGAAGAGAGGACATGAGGGTGTGAGGCGAGAGAGGAGCCAAGGACAGGGAAGGGGCGAGTTTGCTTGTTCTGGTGCTACATGGTTCACTGTTATAAATGTGTGCTCTACCTTTTTTCCCATTCATATTCAAGTTGAGATTCAATTTAATTTCATGTTTACATTCTTGGGGGGGTGCAACTATCATGGTCTCAAATGTGTACAAAGGCACCTTCTATCTTTTCACGGGCACTCAATAAGTATTTTGACACTGTGTTTCCAGAAGTATCTACTTTAATTCAATATGTTGTTGATTTGTTGGTTGCTCCTGACTTGCTGGACTAATGCAAGGTTGATGCTATATACCTGCTCCCCGAATTAGTTAAAGCATCTAAAGTGAAATTGCAGTTGTTTACCCTGTGTTCAATATTTAGGTCACAACATCTTAGCTAGAGAGAGAAACACCTCTGCTGATCCCATTGAAACAATCTGTAAGATCCATTACCATCTATTTTTAAATATTTTTATGTGGTCGTTTACTGCAGCCAGGTTTTTTTATGGATATGCTATTATGAGGAAGGGAGTGTTTCTGAGGTGTTTCAGGGGGTTGTTCCAGGTCTTGAATGTGAGGTATGAGAAGGAGCATCCTCCACTTCTGGTTTTCTTGATGCAAGCGAGGTGTGCTCTTGCCTGGGACGCAGATTGAAGATGTCTCCTGGGTTGGTAGAAGTTGAGGTGGTGGTTGAGGTAAGCGCTACCAGTGTTTTTAATAGTTATGTAGGGGTGGTTAAGTTGCTTGAACTTACATCTTTCCTGGAATGGGAGCCAGTGGAGATTGTTGAGGTGTGGAGAGATGTGACTATTTCGCTGGAGGTTCAGGATGAGTCTGGGGGAGGCATTCTGGGTAGTATGGAGTCAGCATAGGATATGTGCTGGAATTCTGATGTAGAGTGCATTTCCGTAATCAAGTCTACTACTTGTGATGAGAGCCTGGGTGACCGTTCATCTGGTGTTTAGTGGAATCGACATTAAAATCTTGCATAGCATCACAGGATGTGGAAGCATGATTTGGAGACAGTGTTGATCTGTCTGCTCATGGAGAGGTTGGTGTCCAGGATGATCCCGAGGTTCTTGGCATGGTCCACAGGGGTTGGTGTGAGGCCAAGTTCGGAGGGCCATCAAGAGTGGTCTCAGGGGTAGTGGTTGTTGCCAAAGATTAGGACTTTGGTTTTCCCTATGATGAGCTGGAGCCAGTTGGTATTATATTATAATATTAATTTTCTTTTCTTTTTTTAATTTTTTTTTTAATTGTAAAATGCACTTTATTGCTCAAAGCACTTTAAGTGAATCAATTATGTTGTTCTAGTTCTTCAACGGGGGCACTACGGGTCAATTTTCGATTAAGAGAGGCACACGGCAGGGGTGTCCCTGTTCGCCCCTACTGTTCGCCATGTATATGGATCCTTTAATCCGTAGGTTAGAGCTATGTCCAGATATCATACCATTAAATACATTATTGGGATCCTGCAAGATACTCGCATACGCCGATGATGTGGCGGTGATAACACCAAACCCCACGGAGGCAATTGTCGTGTTAGAGAGGGAGGCCCTCAAGTTTGGACAGGTATCAGGTTATGGTTTGAATACTTTAAAGACACAGATTATCAAGAACCCTATGACTATCTGTAACGATAACCGTGTTGTACATGAAGGGCTCTATTTAGGCATCAATATCTCAGCGGACTTAGATAATTTGATGGAAAAAAACATTGCTCCAATAATAGACAAAGCAAAGAAAGACTTAGATCGATACGAAAACCTACACTTATCGTTAGTAGGACGAGTTAATATTATTAAATTGTTGGTCTTGCCCAAATTTTTGTACATTTTCAGAGCAATTCCACTATTAGTCGACAACAAGTGGTTCAACATTTGTGAGCAAATGGTTAACCGCTTTGTCTGGGCAAGAGGCAAGACGCGGAGGGCCCTGAGGTTCATGTCGCTCCCGCGGGAAAGAGGGGGTTGGTCACTACCTGATCTAAAGCTCTATTACTGGGCAGCGGCATTACAATGTATGGTGGGTTTGATTGGAGGAGCCGAAGAGGAGGGCTGGCATGATTTTGGATCGCTTGCCATCTATGGTTTGGCTCTTGGTATGAATGCTGAAAAGGTTTTTTTAAGATTCTCTGAAGGCAGTTACTTTAAAAGAACACGCTTTAAGACTGTAATAGCCGCATACAATATATGGAAAGGAATATCTAAAAAGGTGGGAATCGGGAAGTATAGTATATACACCAGATTAAAAAATAATCCTTCCCTTCCTAGTGAGGTTTTTTCGGATACTGTATTTCAAGAATGGGATAGGCGGGGGATAAGAAAAGTTGGAGATATGATGGGTTCCCATGGCATACTACAATTTACAGAATTGCAAAAGAGGTTTAATTTGGACACAAAATATTTTTTTAAATATCTTCAAATAAGAAGCTGCCTTATAAATAAGCAAGGGGGCGCATTGGGTTTTGAAAGACATGCATTGATGGATCTTATTGAAAAAGGTTCAGACTGCTCGATTAAGAGGTTTTATTTAGAAATTACGAAATTAAAGAAGGATGATTTAGAGAAATGGGTAGATAGATGGTCTATGGATTTAAATATGAATTCAGATATGGGCAGGGACATCTTTATTGAATCAATGGAAATGGGCAGGACAGTGTTGTGTTCATCGTCCCTTCAAGCTCAGCACTACAAGATACTATATCATTTGTATTACACACTCGCTAAGATTGCTCAGTGGGGTGGTATGACCGGAAATACCTGTTTTAGATGTGAAAATGTAGATGCTGATTTGTTACATATTTTTGCATGCTGTCCTCACTTGGACAAACTGAAACAGGACATTGCGTATTTCTTTCAGATTGCTATGACCTCGACTATAGAATTAACGCCAGCAGTTAATTTATTGGGGCTAAGTATTGGCGAGCAGCCGACTTGTAAATATTTTTTGTTTGTGGCAATGGCGATTCTGAGATTGATTGTGGCCTCGGCCTGGTTAGATCCTAATCCCCCAACATATCATCAATGGTTAGGCAAAGTAATGTCTATACAAAAGTTAGAAACAGCTATATATGCCAGAAAGGGAAAAAATGGTAAAAAGATGGGAATACAAATTTGGGAACCCTTTACTCGATGGAAGTTTGGTTCAGATCTTTAGGGGGGGGGGAAACAGTTTATTTACTAATCTCTGTTTTCTGTCTGTAAATTTATGTTTAATTCTCTGCTGCAAACGGATTGTAATTAATGTGCCCTGCTAATGTTATAAAGAAAATGGGGGGGGGGGGGGGGGGGGGGGAATCCAATAAAATATGTAAAAAAAAAAATTTAATTTTCTTTTCAAAAACAAAATTTCGAAGCAGGTTTTTGTTTTGGAAATAAAAAAGGAATTCCCCACATGTCATGGGAGATTTCTCCCATGGCATGGTGGTCATTTACAAGTTTTCACAGCCCCTTATGCCTGGCGGTGACAGACAGTGAAATCTGGCCATTTGACTGCGCACTTTAAATCGGGGAGGCGGTCAAATGGCCAAACCTTCAAAGGCCCTTAAGCTGTTGGGCAGCTTGAGGTGTATGTTAGGGGAAGAGACAGAATAGTCCCCGACGCTGACATATTTTAGTTCTGCCCAACTCTAAATGAGGCAGAACTTCAGTTTGGCGAAGAGGGTACTTTGTTGCCTTTGTGACTGAGTACCCTCTGCGCCAAACTCTAAAAAAGACCGTTAACTTCCAGATACTTACCTCATCACCCAGTCCTAGACACCAGATGAAGCGCGAGTGAGAAACAGTCATAGACATGTGTATTAAGTAATGAGGACAAGGTTTAAACCCTTATCACTTTGAAGGAGACATGTTTGGAAACACAGTTCAGAAAAGCAAGAAAACTAAAAAAAGACTCTGATGTCTCTGGAGATCAGCAGAAGAAACTGATGTTTTTAGAACCTGGGATGCCTTTATCAACCTGCTTTGTCTTGTCCAGAACGGTGTCTCATAGATTCATGGGCAGCACATCAACAACAACACCTGACACATGTGATGTTGAATATTTGCTTCTAAAATCTGAAGCCTGGGGAGACAGTTCACGATGAGGAACCTGCAGAAAGCAGTATCCATTAGAATATGCACAGCAGACGCATAAATAGGCAGTAAAGATACCAATCAAATTACATCTTCAGCAGCATTATGCTAGGTTCACACAGATTTAGTAACAGGGTGTACATATGACCGGAGGCCTTTAGAATTAAGAAGCACAAGAGATGGTTTTGACACAGGGCTAGAAAGACATCCTTACACTGTGGACTAAAGTGACAATTACTTTTTAAGAACATAGCAGGGCTTGTCTTTAAGTACATTACACCACTTGACACGTGCTTAGCAGTGAGTGTTTAAGCTTGTTGCTAAATGACACAAAAAGAACAATGCCCTCTCTGTGTCCAATCGGCCTCTCTACTAAGACAACTGAAAGTAACAGTGAGCACGACATTACGTGGCCTGCACCATCGTGAATCATGGTATGAATCGAGCACTTCAAGGCTCGTCAGCGCATGTCAGTGAGGCGCAGATAGATGTCAGAGTTCGGCTGCCGGCTCCTGCTTTGCCTGAAAAGACTAGGCGGAAGATTGGGGGCAAGGGGGTCGGGATCACCGGAATTTACAAGACTCTTGTGGAAAACATTGCAGCTGTGCATCTCTTCTATGAGACAAACCTTGAAACATACCTACCCTGCTAAGTTAAGTCTAGACTGACTAAACCCCACGTGACTATCAACTTCCAGTTTCAAGTTCCTGTCTTGTAACGTCCACGCCAACACCAACCCCCCACCGCAAAGAGCTTCGAAATTGCTGAATGTCGGCCCCCGAAGGAAGTAGGGTCGCAGGCCTGTTTTTCCCCGGGGTGTTTGCGCAATGAGGCAGGAAGGACAAGCTGTTGGGGTCAGGGGGTTGGACAAGGGGGTGGTCTTAGGGAGGGGATATAAGGGTGCAGGGGAGGAAGGCTCGTACCTCTTCCTGCACCTAACACCATTGGGAAGGGTTGGGAATATTTTGGAGAGTAGGTTTTCAGTGGTAGTTAGGCCCTGGGGTTTATTGGGAGCCAATCGGCCGTTTGGTTGGGGAACTTCCTATACAGAATAGGTGGAAGGCTCCTGAAGGGTAAATTGCCTCACCTGGCGTTTCCCGATGTCTGCCCCCAATACGAAGGTCAATCGGGCTGCACTGCGTGTGTTGGGTCACGCGGGCCGGGAAGACCTCTTTTGACCCGGTGTGCTCGACCAAGCGTGGGTCGGGATGGCCCGCACACCGAGGTCGGCGTCAGACCGAGTTGCTGCTGTGGTGGTGGCTTGCTTGGATGAGCCACCACCGGGAACCAGAGGTACGTTGGGCAGGGGGCGGGGCCAGACCAAGAAAGAGCCCGCGAAGAGCCTGCCTGCGCATCTCAGTGAGGAGGGTTTGACAGGGGGCCTTCCTATGTGGCAGTGTGATGCTGCTGGGGAGGCACCCACTTTGATTGTGAGCGATGGGAGAGGGTGAGGCACCGTCGAATTGGCATCCCTTTGTTGAGTGAGGATGTTGGGAGAGGAAGGGGGACCGGGCAAAGTGCAGGCAATACATTTATCTAGGCCCAATAAGGGTCAGGACCAGGAGGTTGGTCAATTGGAGGAGAATCCCATGGATCTTACATGGAGGCCAGCACATAGGCCCCCTCAGCAACATGGGGGAGCTGGGGCCTTCCAGTCCATGATTAAGAAGGCCAAAGGGGGGGCCCGGGACGAGGCACCTGAGAGGACAAGGGCAAGGGAGAGATGTTGCAGGGGCCAAAGCCTCCTGCCCATCCTGCCCAGGTGGGAGGGGATGTCCCTGGAAGAAAAGATCCGGGAGCAGCGCAGGATCATCTGGGAGTCTGAATTGAGATGGGAGGAGTTATGTGCAACAAGGGAGGGGAGGGGCTGCAATCTCTGTAATGAGGGGTCTCCCACGTTGGAGGAGAAGGCGTGGGCAGAACAGGAGACCAGGGCAGGGGGGTCCAAGGGCAAGTGGGTGTGGGTGGAAGAGTTGAGTCACCCCCAGACGGGGGCAGGGACAGCCAGGATGGCAGAGAGACCTAGTGGTGCTGGGGACCCCTTAGGTTGGAGCAGCCTGTGGGGGTTCAAGCCAGCAGTAGAGGCTGGTAGGAATGTGGGTGGGCCGGCAGGATGCAAAACAGTTCCGAGATGCCGGCAAGCAGTAGCAGGGGGTCCATGGCAGACTACCATCCAACGAGGGATCGGGTATCGGCAGCACGTGTGGAAGAATGTAGTGGTGCGTCTTCAAAGAAAGGAAAAGGGCAGAAGAGAGCGGTGCATGAAGTGATGTGGGCACCTGCAGAGTTTGAGCCTGAGTTGCAGTTGGATTTCAGTGATGAGAGTGATGAACTGAAGGATGGAGGATGTGCCGGCGGGACCTGCAGGCGGTAGGGAGAAGTCAACCAGACAGCTTGGTGTTTTGCAGGAGGCAAGTGGGGCCAAAGGCAAGTCTAAGTCGGGCAATAAGAAGAAGGTCAGCATCAAAGGAAAGGATAGAGAAGCACAAGCAAACCTGTCAGGTGAGGATCATTGGTGGGCAGCTCGGGATGGTGGTCCAAAAGGGGGGGGACAGAAGATACCCTGACGGTCAGTAGGTGTGGGGGATGGGTCATTGAGGGACACAAGTGTGCCATCAAGCACAACAGTGGCGCCTGCAGCTGGGGGGAGGTATATGGGATAAAACAGTTGTATGGAGCGAGTTTCCTGATGGACAAAGCAGAAGGGACAGAAGGGAAGGACGACAAAGGGGACGACAAACATCATTAAAACTCCCCTATATGGGTTTGGCTATACCGTTGGGGTCACACTTATCTGACAAAACGAGAACCAGGATTTGGAGGCACGAGTATGTGGATGTCTTTAAACTGTTACATAGAGAGATCTAGGCAAAAGAAGGGTCAAAAGAAGAGTGGGAGCTGACGAGGAGGCCCAGGGTGCCCATTCAAATGGAGAACTGGACCTCTGCTTTTCTCATATAAGCCAGTATTTATTGTGAAAAGCACATTGACAGGGCCATAGCTTTATTAAAATACATGGACATCATCTGGAAGGCACAGATGAATTTTGGGGGGTTTGCCTGATTAAGCTATGACAAGGAGTTTGGGGCTAGAATCAGCATTAACCCTGGTAAGCCATAGGGTGAGGTAGACCAAGAACTGTGGATGCAGTGGATGTCATCCATTCAGTCGTCAGCATCCACACACACAGCCAGTGGCCTGCCAGTGACGTACCAGTCCTTTCTGGCATGTCCCGCCCAGTGTCGGGAGGGGGGAATAATGTTAGCACAGGGAATGCAGGTCCACCACCTAAGAAGGGGGGGCACCACACGAATCTGTGGGAATTTCAGCAAGGGTTTCTGTTCAAGATACCCCTGCACATGTAAGCATGCATGCTCCAAGTGTGGGGGGCGGCACCCGCTCAAACAGTGCTTTACCTTGGCCTCTCCAGCGGATCAATAGCGGGTCACTAAGGGTAGAGGACAGGCTGAGCCATAGGGCTCATACCCCAGTTAGGATCGAGGCCATGGGCACGTGGCTCTCGATGTGCACTGCTAGAGAGACTGCGTGAAGGATTCAGTGGTGATTTACTGAATGTTTTCGGGACGGTTACCAGGGTCCCAGAGAAAAGAGGTGGACAGATAATTTGAAATCAGCCAGGGAGTTGCCACAAGTGGTAGCAGAAAAATTGAGAAAAGAAGTGGAGGAAGGCAGGATAGCAGGCCCATTTGATGAATGGCCAGTAGAAGACTTGTTTATATCACCTCCAGGGGTGGTTCCTCAGAAAGAGCTGGGAAAATACAGGATTATTCATCATTTATCCTGGCCTGAGGGGAGGTCCGTAAACAACTTAATTGCAGAGGAGGAGTCGATGGTGCTGTATGCTTCAGTAGACGATGGGATCCGCCTAGTGAGGTCGCGTGGGCAGGGGGCAGAAATGGCAAAATGTGATGTGAAATCGGCCTTCCGTCTACTTCCTATACACCCCTTGGATTTCTCATTGCTACAGATGCAGTTTGAGGGGGCCATCTTCATGGACAAGGTCTTGCCAATGGGCTGTGCGATCTCTTGCGCATTGTTTGAGTTGTTCAGCACATTCCTACAGTGGGCTTTCATGAGGATAATTGATCATCGGGAAGTGTCTCATTACCTGGATGATTTCTTATTCATCGGAAGAGGAAATTCAGGAGATTGTGGGAAAGCATTACAACAGTTTCAGGCTATGGAGCAGTGTTTTGGATTTCCCCTAGCGCCAGAGAAAACAGCTGGGCCCAGCTGTAGCTTAATTTTCCTGGGCATAAAACTGGGTTCAGTCCAGTGGATGGCCAGGTTGCCCGCAAGGAAGGTGACGCACATACAGGTTTTCCTGTTATGGATGATTGTAGAAAAGAAGATTTATTTGCGGACAGTGCAGCAACTCATGGGTTTCCTGAATTTTGCTTGCCGGTTGGTGAGAACAAGAAGGACGTTCTGCTGATATCTTGGCTTGGCCATGTCTGGGGCAGTGCTACCACAGAGTCAGAATTTCAATGGGTATCAGGGCGGATTTGAGGGTATTGAATACATTTCTGACTGCATTTAATGGAATGGCCTTGGACTTTGTGAAAGACAGGACGATCTGGCAGGTTCAAATTCTTTCTGATGCAGCAGGGGCTTCTGCTTTTGGTGTCTTTTGGGATGGACGATGGTGCGCTGAAGAATGACTGGGACATTGTTTAAAGCATGGGAGGAGCATAGCTTTCCTGAGTTTTTCCCTTTGTTGGTGGCGTTAGTGGTAT
Organism: Lissotriton helveticus; assembly: GCF_964261635.1. Classification (NCBI taxonomy): domain Eukaryota; kingdom Metazoa; phylum Chordata; class Amphibia; order Caudata; family Salamandridae; genus Lissotriton; species Lissotriton helveticus. The sequence continues at coordinate 1,727,587,883 of NC_136061.1, read as the reverse complement.
GGGGCCCAAAATTTCAGAACAGGTCCGTGCTATTCCATGTAGACAACATGACGGTAACAGAGCTAGTGAACAAACAGAAAGCTAAAGACTTGAGGGTCTTGCGGGTGCTGCATAGTTTCATGGTGAAATGCCTGCAGCTGAATGTAGTATTTCGTGCAAAGCTTGTTCCAGAGGCAAGTAATGACATTGTGGATGCTTTGTCTTTCTCGCAGTGGCGGCGATTCCGACGATTGGCACCTGGAACGGCTGCATGCAAGACAGAGCTGCCGGACGGCATCTGTGCCAGGGGGGAGTGAGAGGCCTGGTTGAGAAGTCTATAGCGGAAACTACAAGGTGCAGCTACAGGCTGGCTTGGACTGAATTTGGATCTTTTATGGCTGGACTGTGGAAACATGGAACATGTCCAGACAAGATACTGAACAGGGAATGATACATTTTGTTCTAAGTTGTATTGATAAGGGTTTGTCACAGACAACTATAGCGGGGAAATTGGTGGGGATCTCATTTTACAGTAAATTGTACATGGGGTTTGATCCTGCAAAAGATGAGATCCTCAGTAGAATGCTAAAAGGTTGGTGACATCAATGGGGGTAAAGGATGGGGGGGCTCCAAGGGAGGCGATTAAGTTTGAATTGTTGCAGAGTTTGCTGAGAGTTTTGCCCAATTGTTGTTATGATGGATATGAGGTCTCAGTATTTAGTTTATGCATGGTATGGATGTTTTTTGGTGTGTTTCGGGTTTCTTAGTTGTTGGGCACAAAGGGGTGGGCGGGGAGAACATACAAAGAAATAAGATTGGATAGAGATCAACTGGGAATTTGGCTGGGACATTCAAAAACAGACCAGGTATGAAGGGGTAAATGGGTGTGGTTGAATGAGAGTGGATGCAAGGGAGTGTGCCCAGTGTGTGAATTGCAAATTTTCTTGAGCAGGTCAGGAAGACCGTCAGGTGAAAATGTTTTTCATGCATCCAGGGAGAGGTTGACGGCATTTCAGTTGTTGGCGGTATTGCGCATGGAGTTAAGGCGTTTGGGTAGGGACCCTGCTAGATACCGCACACACTCTTTCCACATTGGCATAACTATGGCTGCAGCATGACTGGGCTGGTCATGGGACAGAATACGTCAGATTGGGAGGTGGAGATCCAGGTGCTGTGAGAGATATGTGCGCAAATAGGAAGAGATGGTTTTTCGGGGGTCTGCAGCGACTACAGAAGAAGCCTTCATTTGTGCACTAACATATTTTTCTTGTCATAGGTTGTGTTGGTGGCCAGGGGACCATGGCGGTTACCTGGATCATTGGACACTTTTTCATACATTGGGCAGCCAGATACGCAGATCGACAGGTCTACGGTCTTAACCTGGGTATGAAGAGCAGCCATCATGAGGTGCATTGGTGGGGTAAAGGAGGGATGCGTTGGGGGGCATTACTGCCCTGGCTGACAAAAATGATATCGCAGAGAGGCTGCCCTGATATGTGGGTCCTGCATTTGGGCAAAAATTACTTGATACATTTGTCAGGTTTGGCAATACTACCGCAGATGCAGAGAGATCTGGTAATCATGAAAAGGAATCTGGTGGGACCGTGCATTATATGGACTGAATTTGTGCCACAAAAGATGTGGAAAGGTGCAGTAAAACACGCGGCAGTGGAAAAAGCCTGCAGGAAGTTAAACAGGGCAATGAGAGTTTTTTGTAGCTCAAAGGACATTAAAGTGATTGCTCATGTTGGGCTCCGGTTGGAGGAGCCTTTGCTGTTTAGGGATGATGGGGTGCACCTTTCACAATTTGGGAATGCTCGCTATGTGATGGAGATGCAAGACATTATAAGCAAGTTGTGGAATGAATCCATTTGGTGTCTTAGGGAGGCTAAGGAGTGATGCCGAAAGGTGCATGGGACAAAGGGGTGGGGCAGGTAACCGCTCTAAAGGGGTTCCCTTGTTGGCAGTACTTTGGAGGGGTGGGGAGTCACTGACGGGTACACCCACCCTTCAGGGGGGGGAACGGGTGAATGATGGGGGTGCGGGATGCAAGAGCATGATGGCAGGAGATACAGGAGAGGATGTTGAAAGATATTTGAAGAAGTGAATGGAGTGATGGAGGGAGTCACAGAGTGAAAACGGGAAGAGAGAATTGGAGCATGGGCAATAGCATGGAGTGAATGAAAGGTTTGATGTTGGGATTGTTATAGTTAATTGATGTTCAGTTAAAAATGGTGTGTTTACAACCTTGTCCTAATAAAGGGTCTTTTATGCTTCAAGTGCAGCATGGAGTGTGATTATTGTGCGATGCCGGCCCCTGGGGGAAGTAGGGTTGCAGACCAGTCTTCCCCCAGGGTGTTCGCTCGATGAGGCTGTTGGGGTCATGGGGTTGGACAAGGGGGTGAGTTTAGGGAGGGGATAGAAGGGTGCAGGGGAGGAAGGCTCTTCCTCTTTCTGTACTCAGCACCATTGGGGAGGGTTGAAAAAAATGTGGACCACCCGCTCACCCTGCAAATTTTGGTGTTGAGGTGATGGGTTGGTTGTAGCGTGCCAGTTTAGGACGAGTTGTAGGTTCAGGTTAGCAGTACTTTGAAGGGGTGGTGAGTCACTGACAAGCACACCCACCCCTCTGGGAGGAGGGACAGGTGAATGATGGGGGTGTGGGATACAAGAGTGTGATGACAGGAGATACAGGAGAGGATGTTGAAAGATAAGTGAAAAAGTGAATGGAGAGATGGAGGGGGTCACAGAGTGGAAACGGGATGAGAGAATTGGAGCAAGGGCAAATGGATGGAGTGAATAAAAGATTTGATGTTGGGGATTGTTATAGTTAATTGATGTTTTGTTAATTATTGTGTGTTTACAACCTTGTCCTAATAAAAGGCCTTTTTACGCTCCAAGTACAGGGTGGAGTGTGATTATTGCGCGAAGCTAATATCAACGCTGTACAAAATCTGTTAATAATAGAAGTTGCGTTCTACTCCTCTGTCAGAAATGTATCCTCCATCCTCTAAGCTCTATGTTACTTTGCTTGGGAAGAGATATAGGATGTTATCCGTGGTGCTTTTTAGTTTTTAAAAGGTTTCCTGGAATTGTCACAGTCTACTCTCAGTACTGTGTTTCAACTGTATGACTTGACAAGCTGCCATACTGAGGCACAGCCTTTTCTAATATTTTATGCAGGTGCTTGGGCAACGCTAAACAACCCTCTGTGATACAAGATAACACAAACTACAGCACGAATCAACTTTCACACGCAAAACTTAGTTGGCGCTGAAAGTTCACGAGCGCAGAGCCAACCTTCAAGGAACTTCAACTACTCTGTTATCTATGCAAAATGTGCGTCTCAGGATGGGAACAGCACAAGCGCCGATTGGTTTTCATGCAAAGTCAGATCTACTAAAATAGTGTAACCAGTGTGCAATCCTGGCGCCAAAGGAAACGAGCAGCACAAGAGGCAATTTGATTATAGGACGATATTCTTATGCAGAGCATGTCATGTCTGCAAAAGGACACATGCAAAGCTCGCTGTTGGATGCGTGTCCTGTCATTTAAATATGCGCCTGTGAGGGTACCTAATTTACAAATCTCACACAAGGAAGCTCTCCCACCTTTGCACCGTAGCACAGAGCTCAGCGTGCATTACAGTGCATGTTTAGCTTGTGCAGAGCCAATGCCATCATCAGCACACAACTCATTAAATATGGCTCTGCACTATTTGTTCCTACCCGATGCACCCCAGCTAGCAACACTGGGCCCGGTTTCCATGGAGGAAGTTGAAACATCCTTTACGTCAATCAAGAGTGGCGCACCCAGCGACCAAGTACCTATAAGATTTCTCAAAGACATCGCCCAGACCATTGTGCCCCCGCTAACCGCCCTTATTAACACCTCCTTAGCCCATGGCGAAGTCCCTATGAGTTGGAAGGAGGCGGTCGTGAAAGGGCTCCCTAAGAAGCCATCACTAGATCCAGAGAACCTCTCTAACTATAGACCTATCTCTCTCCTCCCCTGGATAGGCAAGGTTGCAGAGAAACTGGTAAACAAAAAGCTGTCGCATTTCCTGGAATCTAACCTTCTCCTCAAGAACTCCCAGACGGGTTTTCGACCAGGTCAGGGCACTGACACCGCGCTCCTCGCAGCAGTGGAGAAGACCAGAGAAATTCTCGATTCAGGAGGATCAGTGGCAGTGGTCCTCCTGGATCTGAGCGCGGCCTTCGACACTGTCAGCCATCAGGTCCTAACCCAACGTCTAGAAAACATCGGAGTGAAAGACACAGCATTGAAATGGCTTGCGTCCTTTCTTCACCAACGCTCTTTCCAAGTCTGGGAAGGTGAAAGCCGCTCCCTCTCCATCCCCCTCCGGTGTGGTGTGCCACAGGGCTCATCATTAAGCCCCACGTTGTTCAACGTGTATATGGCCCCACTGGAGGAGTTGGTCTCCCCTTTTGGAGTCACCATCGTCAGTTATGCTGACGACACTCAGCTGGTGGTAACTTTATCTCACCCCAAGCTAGAGCCTTCCAATCTCCATGACTGCCTCTCCAATATCCATCAATGGATGAGCGACTCCAACCTGAAATTAAATGGGTCAAAAACGGAGATTCTCCTCCTAGGGCAGAAAACACAGAATCTTCCACCAAACATCTGGCCCATCTGTATGGGTGAACCCCCTACCCCTAAGATGGAAGTCAAGAGTTTAGGAGTATGGCTAGAGAAAGATCTCACCTTTAGAACGCAGGCGAGGAAAACGGCGGGAACCTGCTACGGCCTACTTAGATCATGCAGAAAGGTGCTCTCTCTACTCCCTTTCCAGTCCCGACTTTTACTGATCCAAGGTCTTGTGGTGTCCAGGCTGGACTACAGCAACGCCATTTACTTAGGAGCCCCGGAAACCACTCTCCAAATACTACAAAAAACACAGAACGCCGCTGCCCGGCTGCTCACGAATACCCCAGCCAGAACATCTGCCAAACCGGCACTGAAAAAACTACACTGGTTACCGATCAGGGAAAGAGTCATATTCAAGGCCCTGTGCCTGGCTCACAAAGTACTGCACAATGCAGGTCCACCTATCCTAAGCAACTGGATCACACCCTACAAACCTACCAGAGCGCTCCGATCAGACCATGGAAACTTTATTGTGGTCCCCAGGGTGAAAAAGGCCCGCACAGGAGGTCGCCGCTTCGCGGTGCACACAGCTCAACAATGGAACGCCCTACCCTTGAAACTCAGATCAGAACCCAACCTCCTGCGCTTCAGGAAATTACTTAAAACCCGCCTCTTCCCTTAAACCACCCTCTCTCCCGCACTTCCATTTTTCTGGACTACGAGGCTCAGCGCTGGGATACCCGCTGGGTGACTACGCGCTCTACAAAAACTTAAAATAAAATAAAATAAATACCCGCAGAGTGCAGTGCTGAACCGCGCTAATATCAGTCATTAGCTCAGCAGTTTATTTAACGCTGTCTCCCTCAGTGGCTTTCCTAATGCAAGTAATGGCAGCTGCCCACTCTCTTGTCGCCCAGTCACGCAAGTTCATGCGTAGCTGGGCAAGTGCATTTATACATCCCTGCGCTTTTCTTATACTGATGCGGTTCAGCATCTACAATAGCAATTTTGGGTTGTCTTTACTGATGCTGTACAGAATCAGCAAAAAATAAATGGCAGAGCAAATAGGTCTGAACTGGACAAATCAAAAAAGTAAGGCCTTTTGGCTTTGTACATGATTGTTTACATAGGTCAGAGTTTTTTGAAAACTGAAGATTCCTTGACTTCTTTCCATAAACTCTATAAAAAAATAAGCTTACATTTTGCAAATATTTCCTGAGAAGCTAGGCTTTTAGAAACAAGGTCAAAATTGGAAAACAAATGTCATTTCCATAGAGAAAATTGTTAAACCAAAAAAAAAAAGAGATGTCCTGAGTAATTTTTCTTCTGTGAGTATATGTGGCTTACCCTTGACTTTTCAAGACTAAGGGACTGATTTAAAAGTTGTTGGTAAGGACGCTCCGTCACAACGGCAACAAATTTCAGATGTGGGAACACCAGTAGAACAACCATGGCAGAGACTACTCTGTGTCCGCCATGATTAGACACTCCGACTGCCTGACGGAGGTCAGACTCTATGTTCACCCACCTAATTTAGAGGGGCAAAGAGGTCAGTTTTCACTGCATGTCACTGCCAGAAAAACCCCAGCAGTAAGGGGCAGTGAAAACTGTCTAATGCAACCATTGCGATAAAAATAACTCCTAAGGTGGGGGTGTTTATTTTGAAAAAGAACATCCCACTTAATAAAAAAGAAACGAGTTTGATGCATGGGTCAATCATGTTGACAACGCCAAACGTTAAAATGCATTGACAGGAACCTCCATGAGGGCAATTACAGCTATTGCTTTAGAAATGACAGCCGGCTTGGCAGTCATTTCTAAATTTGAGAGGTGGAGTAATCTCAGCCTGACGGACTTTAATTTATCTGCCATGCCAACGGAAATTACTCCGTCGGCCAATAATAAATGGGGCTCCTAAAGGACAATCCCATTGTGCCTTTGAATGGTTAAAGTGTCACACTTTGGTGGGCCTCGTGCCCTCAGCACATTCATGCCTGTCATACGCAAATCCTTGTTAGTCACTCCTTTGTGTATTCAAAGCCTTCAACCAATACTGCTGTGTACTCAAGCCCTCACCACTCACTCCTCTGGATACTCAAGCCCTCACCAGTCTCTCCTCTGTGTTCTCAAGCACTTACCAGTCAGTCCTCAGTGGCATTCAAGCCCTCACCAGTCACTACTCTGTGTACTCAAGCCCTCACTGGTAACTCCTTTGTGGTACTGAAGCTCTCACTTGTTACTGCTCTGTGGTACTCAACCCCTCACCAGTCACCCCTGTGTATTCAAGCCATCACCAGTCCCTCTTCTGTGGTACTCAAGCCCTCGCCTGTCACTCCTCTGTGTACTCAAGCCATTGCCAGAAACTCCTGTGTGTACTCAAGACCTCACCAATTACTACTCTGAAATACTAAAGCCCTCACAAGCCACTCCTCCGTGTACTCAAGCATCACCAATCACTCTTCTGTGGTACTCAAGCCCTCATTAGGCACTCCTCTGGGTACTCAAGCCCTCACCAGTCACTCCTCTGAAATACTCAAGCACTCACCAGTCACTCCTCTGTGTAATCACGCCCTCGCCGGTCACTCCTCTGTGGTACTCAAGCCCTCATTAGTCACTCCTCTGGGTACTCAAGCCCTCACCAGTCACTCCTCTGAAATAGTCAAGCACTCACCAGTCACTCCTCTGTGCAATCACGCCCTCGCCAGCCACTCCTCTGTGCACTCAATCCCTTATTAGTCACTTCTCTGTGGTACTCAAGCTCACAACAGTCAGTCCTCAGTGGTACTCAAGCCTTCACTAGTCACTCCTCTGAAATACTCAAGCCCTCACCAGTCCATCGTCTGTGTACTCAAGCCCTTACCAATCAATCCTCTGTGGTACTCAAGCCCTCACTAGTCACTCCTCTGTATGCTCAAACCCTCACCAGTAACTTCTCTGAAATACTCAAGCAGTTATCAGTCACTCTGCTGTGCAATCAAGCCCTCACCAGCCACTCCTCTGTGTAATCAAGTCCTCATTAGTCACTACTCTGTGGTACTCAAGCCCACACCAGTCAGTCCTCAGTGGTACTCAAGTCCCCACTAGTCACTCCTCTGTGTGCTCAAGCCCTCACCAGACATTCCTCTGAAATACTCAAGCCCTCACCAGACCCTCCTCCATGTACTCAAACCCTCACCAGTCACTCCTCTGTGTACTCAAACCCTCACTAGTCACTCCTCTGAAATACTCCAGGCCTCACCAGTCACTCTTCTGTGCAACTAAGCCCACACCAGCCACTCCTCTCTGTACTCAAACCCTCACCAGTCACTCCTCTGAAATACTCCAGCACTCACCAGTCACTCCTCTGTGTACTCGAGCCCTCGCCAGTCACTCCTCTGAAATACTCAAGCACTCACCAGTCACTCCTCTGTGCAATCAAGCCCTCACCAGCCACTCATCTGTGTTCTCAAGTCCTCATTAGTCACTCCTCGGTGGTACTCAAGCCCACACCAGTCAGTCCTCAGTGGTACTCAAGCCCTCACCAGTCCCTTCTCTGTGTACTCAAACCCTCACCAGTCACTCCTCTGTTTTACTCAAGCCCTCACCAGTCTCTCCTCTGTGGTACACAAGCCCTCACCAGTCTCTCCTCTGTGGTACTCAAGCCCTCACCAGTCACTCCTAAGTGGTACTCAAGCCTCACCAGTCTCTCCTCTGTGGTACTCAAGCCCTCACCAGTCACTCATCAGTGGTACTCAAGCCCTCACCAGTCTCTCCTCTGTGGTACTCAAGCCCTCACTGGTCTCTCCTCTTTGGTACTCAAGCCCTCACCAGTCTCTCCTCTGTGGTACTCTAACCCACACCAGTCACTTCACTGTGTACTCAAGCCTTCACCAGTCACTCATCTGTGTACTCAAGCCCTCGCCAGTCACTCCTTTGTGTACTCAAGCCCTCGCCAGTCACTCTTCTGTGTACTCAAGCCCTCGCCAGTCACTCCTCTGTGTATTCAAGCCCTCACCAGTCACTCATCTGTGTACTCATGTCCTCACCAGTCACTCCTCTGTGTACTCAAGCCCACACCAGTCACTCCTCTGTGTACTTAAGCCCACACCAGTCACTTCACTATGTTTACTCAAGCCCTCACCAGTCACTCCTCTGTGTACTTAAGCCCACACCAGTCACTTCACTATGTTTACTCAAGCCCTCACCAGTCACTCCTCTGTGGTACTCAAGCCCACACCAGTGATTTCACTGTGTACTCAAGCCCACACCAGTCACTTCACTGTGTACTCAAGCCCTCACCAGTCTCTCCTCTGTGTACTCAATCCCTCACCAGTCACTTAGCTGTGTTACTCAAGCCCTCACCAGTCACTTCTCTGTGTACTCAAGCCCTCACCAGTCACTCCTATGTGCACTGAAGTCCATATCACAGTCACACCTCTAGGATAGTCAGACCCTTATCAAAATTGCGCCTTTGTGGTACTTAAGCCCTCATCACATTTACTCCTCTGTGGTACTTAAACCCTCATCCCAGTCACACCTGTCTGGTACCCAAAACCCTCATCCATCATTCTTCTGTTATACTAAAACCCTCATCACAATAACACCTCTGTGAAACCCGAGCCCTCATCACAGTCACACAGCTGAGATACTCAAATTCTTATCACAGACACACCATACGTCTCTCAACCCCTCATCACAGTCACACATGTGTAATACTCATACTTTCATCACAGTCACAACTCTGACATACTTAACCCCAGTTCAGTCATTTCTCTATGATACTAAAACACTGATCACAATCTCTCCTTTCTGATACTTATTCACTCAATCACAGACACACCTCTGCAACACACAGACCCTCGTCACAGACACACCTACGCAACACACAGACCCACGTCACAGTCACACTTCTGAAACACACAGAGCCTCATCACAGACACCTCTGCAACACACAGACCCTTGTCACAGTCACATCTCTGCAACACACAGACCCTCGTCACAGACACACCTCTGCAACACCAAGCCTCATCACAGTCACACCTCTGCAACACACAGACCCTCATCACAGTCACACCTCTGCAACACACAGACCCTCATCACAGTCACACCTCTGCAACACACAGACCCATATCACAGTCACACCTCTGCAACACACAGACCCTCATCACAGACACAACTCTGCAACACACAGATCCTCCTCACAGACACACCTCTGCAACACACAGACCCTAATCGCACTCACATCTCTGCAACACCAAGCCTCGTCACACTCACACCTCTGCAACACACGGACCCTCGTCACAGACACACCTCTGCAACACACAGACCCTCGTCACAGACACACCTCTGTAACACACAGACCCTTGTCACAGACACACCTCTGTAACCCACAGACCCTCATCGCAGTCACACCTCTGCTACACACAGACCCTCATCACAGACACACCTCCGCAACACACAGACCCTCGTCACAGTCACACCTCTGCAACACACAGACCCTCATCACAGTCACACCTCTGCAACACACAGACCCATATCACAGTCACACCTCTGCAACACACAGACCCTCGTCACAGCCACACCTCTGCAACACACAGACCCTTGTCACAGACACACCTCTGCAACACACAGACCCTTGTCACAGTCACACCTCTGCAACACACAGACCCTCATCACAGTCACACCTCTGCAACACACAGACCCATATCACAGTCACACCTCTGCAACACACAGACCCTCGTCACAGACACACCTCCGCAACACACAGACCCTCGTCACAGTCACACCTCTGCAACACACAGACCCTCATCACAGTCACACCTCTGCAACACACAGACCCTCAGCACAGTCACACCTCTACAACACCAAGCCTCATCACAGACACACCTCTGCAACACACAGACCCTCGTCACAGTCACATCTCTGCAACACACAGGCCCTTGTCACAGACACACCTCTACAACACCAAGCCTCATCACAGTCACACCTCTGCAACACACAGACCCTCATCACAGTCACACCTCTACAACACCAAGCCTCATCACAGTCACACCTCTGCAACACACAGACCCTCGTCACAGTCACACCTCTGCAACACACAGACCCTTATCACAGTCACACCTCTGCAACACACAGACCCTCATCACAGACACAACTCTGCAACACACAGATCTTCATCATAGACACACCTCTGCAACACACAGACCCTCATCACACTCACATCTCTGCAACACCAAGCCTCGTCACACTCACACCTCTGCAACACACAGACCCTCGTCAAAGACACACCTCTGCAACACACAGACCCTCGTCGCAGACACACCTCCGCAACACACAGACCCTCGTCACAGTCACACCTCTGCAACACACAGAGCCTCATCACAGACACCTCTGCACCACACAGACCCTCGTCACAGACACACCTCCGCAACACACAGACCCACGTCACAGTCACACTTCTGAAACACACAAAGCCTCATCACAGACACCTCTGCAACACACAGACCCTTGTCACAGTCACATCTCTGCAACACACAGACCCTCGTCACAGACACACCTCTGTAACACCAAGCCTCACCACAGTCACACCTCTACAACACACAGACCCTCATCACAGTCACACCTCTGCAACACCAAGCCTCATCACAGTCACACCTCTGCTACACACAGACCCTCATCACAGATACACCTCTGTAACACACAGACCCTCATCACAGACACACCTCTGTAACACACAGACCCTCATCACAGTCACACCTCTGCAACACCAAGCCTCATCACAGTCACACCTCTGCTACACACAGACCCTCATCACAGATACACCTCTGTAACACACAGACCCTCATCACAGACACACCTCTGTAACACACAGATCCTCATCACAGTCACACCTCTGCTACACACAGACCCTCATCACAGACACACCTTTGTAACACACAGACCCTCATCACAGACACACCTCTGCAACACAGAGACCCTTGTCACAGACACACCTCTGCAACACACAGACCCTCGTCACAGTCACACCTCTGCAACACACAGACCCTTGTCACAGACACACCTCTGCAACACACAGACCCTCATCGCAGGTGCCCTCCTGTGTGATACTCAGACCAAGTCACATTTCTTTGGAACCTGGATGCTCAGCAAAGTTACTCCTTTGTGACGTCCGGACCCTCAGAGCAGTCTTATCTCTGTGATACTCAAACCTTCTTAACACTCACACCTCAGTTATGTTATGTTATGTTATGTTATGTTATATTTACTTTTGTATAGCGCACGGCTACTCAAAAAGAGTGTCCCGGCGCTTTGAGTAAGGAGGACTAGAGCACAATAACATAACACAGTTAAAAAAAGAAGGAGACAGCGAAAAAGAGGGCAAACCAAATATATGCAGCCTACTGGGTAGTACTCGAACTCTAGTATAGCCACACCTCTGTGCTGAGGGTCTATGTCCCCTAGGGGCGTGGATGTACTGAGATTCACAGTCACACCTCTGTAGTACCAAGAACCTCAGTACAGCCGTACTCCTGCGCTTCCCAGATTCTGAGCAGATCCATGCCTCTGTGAGATGCAGGTACTCCACACCATCACACTCTCTGTGACAATGTAACCATACTCCCAGCCAAACCTCTGTAATGCCTGCTCCCTCAGCACAGCCACACATCTCTTATAGAAAAACTCTACCACTGTGCCTCCAACTCATCCATACCTCTGTAATACTCAGGCTCCCACTTAAGCACGCCCTTGTGAAGCACAAGCTGTGGCACACACACACCTCTGTGATACTCACCTTTGTGAAACCTAGTCCTACAGCACAGTCAAACACCTCCAGAAAATACCACCTCACCCCAAGCACATCCACAACTTCGTGATGTGGGCACTCAGACACAAGCACATCTCTTTAATACACAGACACAAGCTGCCACTGTTATACTAGACACAAGCACGCCTTTGTGATACTCAGACATAAGCCTTCCCTGTTGGTATGCAGCCTGAGACACGCACATCTGCATTATACTCAGAGGATTAGTAGTGCCTGGTTCTGTCTTATTCAGATGGAGCCACACCCACACCTCTGTGACGCTCCCACACAAGCACACACTTATGGCGCACAAAATGTGGCGCACCCACACCTTTATTAGACTTAGAGGTGTAGCTGTACCTGGGTCTGTCACACTCAGACTGAGGTGTCCTCACACCGCTGTGACACTCACCTCTGTAATACTTGGTTCTTCAGCACAGTCACACTTCTGTTAAAGTAATACTTCAGCACACACACTCTCTCCTTAGTCCCATCCACTTCTTGGTGATGCAGAGACACAGACACATTCAACTACTGGGATACTCAGACTCTGTGACACCTCTGTGATACTCAGACACAGGCACAACACTGTGATACTCAGACACAAGCTCAACACTGTGCTACTCAGACACAAACACACCACTTGATACTCAGACTCTGTGACACCTCTGTGATTCTCAGACACAGGCACAACACTGTGATACTCAGACACAAACACACCACTGGGATACTCAGACTATGTGACACCTCTGTGATACTCAGACACAGGCACAACACTGTGGTACTCAGACACAGGCACAACACTGTGATACTCAGACACAAACATACCACTTGATACTCAGACTCTGTGACACCTTTGTGATACTCAGACACAAGCACACCATTGGGATACTCAGGGCAGATTTACCACTTAATCACTCTTCACAGTGCAGCAGCCGTAAATGCTGTGTTGCGTGAAAAGGAGATAGAAGGAGAGCACCATATATAAAGAAATATGGCTCTCTCCTCTCCTTTTCCTAGCCTCCGTGCTGAAATCAGCTGTTGTGTGCACCGAAGACATCTTTGCGCCATAGTGCAAGCCTGTCTCTGTGAGTTTAGCATAGGTTTTGTACTGGAAGGGTAACTTTTCAGCACAAAATATTATGTATGGACTGCCTTTAATCCCTTTCCCTCTTTTTATGTGTGTTTTAAAGTGCAGCACACATACAAAGTTGGAAAAGGAAGGCGATATAAAAGCCTTTCTCCTTCGTTGTGCCTACTTCAAAAGGGCGCAGTTTTCTGATGCTAACCCTGACTACTTTATTTAGTAAATTGGGTTTAGCATCAGAAACATTGGATGGTTGCATGGGAACGCCCATGCTCCACTCATGGTACGCCCCCCCCTTGGTGCTAAGTAATGTAATGCGGCTCTGTGCGCTGCTTTGCGTTACTTTCACGTTATTTCCAGGGATTTGGAAAGTGAACCAGAAAGAAAAAGATTTTGCGCTGATTTGCATCATTTTTGTGACGCAAATATGTCTTAAAATCTGAGTATATCTCCAGCTCAGACTCAAACACAAGCACACCTTTGTGATACTCTAACACAAGCACATCTCTGTGATACTTGTGCACAAGCACTCCTTAGTGAAACTCAGCCACAAGCACACCTCAGTGAAACTCAGGCACAAGCACACCTCTGTGATATTCAGGCACAATCACACCTCTGTGATACTCAGGCACAAGCACACCTCTGTGATACTCAGGCACAAGCACACCTCTGTGATACTCAGGCACAAGCGCACCAGTGTGCTACTCAGACTCTAACAGAACACTGCGATACTCAAGCACAAGCACACCTCTATGATACTCAGGCACAAGCACGCCACTGCGATACTCAGGCATAAGGACGCCACTGTGATACTCATACACAAGCACACCACGTGATACTCAGACTCTAACATAACACTGCTATACTCAGGTGTAAGCATATCTCTGTGATACTCAAACACAAGCCCACTTCTGTGATACTCAGGCGCAAGCACACCTCTGTGATACTCAGGCACAAGCACACCTCTGTGATACTCTGGCACAAGCGCACCAGTGTGCTACTCAGACTCTAACAGAACACTGCAATACTCAAGCACAAGCACACCTCTATGATACTCAGGCACAAGCACGCCACTGCGATACTCAGGCATAAGGACGCCACTGTGATACTCATACACAAGCACACCACGTGATACTCAGACTCTAACATAACACTGCTATACTCAGGTGTAAGCATATCTCTGTGATACTCAAACACAAGCCCACTTCTGTGATACTCAGGCACAAGCACACCTCTGTGATACTCAGGCACAAGCACACCTCTGTGATACTCGGGTACAAGAACACCTCTGTGATACTCAGGCACAAGTACACCACTGTACTACTCAGACTCTAACATAACACTGTGATACTCAAGCGCAAGCACACCTCTGTTATAATCAGGCACAAGCACGCCACTGCGATACTCAGGCACAAGGACACCACTGTGATACTCAGACACAAGCACACCACGTGATACTCAGACCCTAAAATAACACTGCTATACTCAGGTGTAAGCATATCTCTGTGATACTCAGACACAAGCACACTTTTGTGATACTCAGACCCAAGCACACCTCTGTGATACTCAGGCACAAGCACACCTCTGTGATATTCAGGCACAATCACACATATGTGATACTCAGGCACAAGCACACCTCTGTGATATTCAGGCAAAAGCACACCTCTGTGATACTCGGGCACAAGCACACCTCTGTGATACTCAGGTACAAGAACACCTCTGTGATACTCAAGCACAAGCACACCACTGTGCTACTCAGACTCTAACATAACACTGCGATACTCAAGCGCAAGCACTCCCCTGTGATACTCAGGTACAAGCACGCTATTGCGATACTCAGGTGCAAGGACACCACTGTGATACTCAGACATAAGCACACCACGTGATACTAAGACTCTAACACAACACTGCTATACTCAGGTGTATTCATACCTCTGTGATACTCAGACACAAGCACACCTCTGTGATGCTCGGACACAAGCACACCTCTGTGATGCTCAAGCATGCCACTGCAATACTCAGGCACAGGCACACCACAGTGAGACTCAGACTCTAACACAACACTGCGATACTCAAGCGCAAGCAAACCTCTGTGATACTCAGGCATAAGAATGCCACTGCGATACTCAAGCACAAGCCCACCACTGTGATACTCAGATACATGCACACCACTATGATACACAGACACAGACACAACTCTGTGGTACGCAGGCACAAGCACACCACTGTGATATTCAGACTCTAACACAACACTGCGATACTCAAAAGAAGGCACACCTCTGTGATACTCAGGTAAAAGAACACATCTGTGATACTCAGACACAAGCACCCCACTGTGATACTCAGGTACAAGTACACCTCAGTGATACTCAGGCACAATCACACCTCTGTGATACTCCGACACATAGTGTAGGGGTAAAAATTACTATTCCAACTCCAGTGAGTGCAACAGTAGGGTAAGTGATGGATAGTGTAGGGGTAAAAAGTACTATTCCCACTCCAGTTAATGCAACAGTAGGGAAAGTGTTGGATAGTGTAGGGGTAAAATGTACTATTCCTGTCTACCCCAAAAATCATACCAACCCTAAAACAAAAAAATCTCTATTACTTACCTTATAATGCATTGTAATGGCATGCGTTGCAATGGTATGCGTTGTAATGGCATGTATTGTAATGGCATGTGTTGTGATATGCGTTGTAATGGCATGCGTTGTAATGACGCGATGTAAAGGCAGTTGCGTTGTAACAGTTGCGTTGTAAAAGCAGTGGGATGTAATGACTGGGTTGTAATGGATGTTACCCTATATTTAAAATAGGTACAGGGGCTTAAAGTTTTTTTCAGGACCTGCTGCGGGTGGTACCGAAAGTTACATTACTGAACACTGAGGCTGTCTACTCTTGATTCCACCTCATGCCTCTTCCATCCACCATCCTACATCTTTTCTCTTTATCTCACTTTTGTATGTTCTTTTCCGTTCCTATACCTCAGACACTAGTTTTCTGTCTTTCTCTTCCTTCTCCTTTCCCACTTTGCCCCTTTTTTTCTTTGCTGCTGTGGATCAAAATGTGAAGGTGAAAAAAAGTCTTGTCCCCTTAAAAAGTGAGTGTCAGTGCCAGCAACCGGCACAGGTAAAGCACCGGTCATACTAAGACCCACACCCAAGCCTCTGTTATATGGAGATGGAGGCATTTAAAAGCTGATATCTGAAGCCGTGGCCTGTCCAGAGCTTTAAATGGGACGGTACTAACTGTCCGGTACTGAGTACAAGCACTTTTTTTTTTTTTGGGAGGGAGAGAACCGGCACTTCTCAAAAACAAGTAGGTACTCTAGTACAGATCACCTGCATGTCTATTTTTTCTATTTCAAGCACTGCTTGTAACCACATCTATCTCTGCAGCATCAAGGAAGGAACCTCCTGAGCTATATATCTGGTATTTGAACGTTTGATATGCACTTCGCACACAGAACCCTGGCAGGTGCTCAATCCATTCTGTTGTTCTTCCATTTTGTATTACGTGCTTCTCACGTAGCTCACACAGCCCTCAGATGTGATAGGACTGGAGGCTCCTCGCCCCTCCCTCCATCCCTTTACGGTGCTTTATAATAATACCTTCGGTTTCTAAAAATACACATTTTTGTATTCTTCTGGATTGCTTGTACCTTCTCCAGGAGTACCCAGTTCCCTGATAGGGTTCATGGCAAAGCCTCTTGAGGCAGTGGGGCAAGGTGCGGTGGCTAGGCTAACCACATCTGTTCGTCATTCATCCATTATTTCACCCATTGGGCATCAAAGGTTTTCACAGATCTCATTGTGTGCGTTTTTCACGGGCAGTTCGTGCTGTTTTGAATTTCTCCCTTTGCACTCTGGTGATACCTGTTTTCTAGGGCTTATAACGGGACAGCTGAGGTGCATGTGGCAGAACGCAGAAACAATGGCGGGCCCGGGTGAGATGCTCACATCTGGCATGGATAGGTACCAGGTGTGCCAAAGACTGCTGTGGCACCTTCAGACCCTCCAAGCTAGGTGATCTCTCTGACTTGAGCCTTTCGCCTTCAGCAGTAAATGGGTGGGTGCACAACCCGCTGCCGCGGCTGGCTGGGTGTACCACCCACGTGATACCTGGGCATACTCCACCTTCATGTGGGTAGTAGAAGTTCCACCTGACCACATATTCACCTCACGAAGGCAACCATTTTAATTCAAGAACACTGGAGGACTATGCCATACCTGACGTGGGACCCCTCTGAGCTATTTACCCATACACTATGTTCTACGGACTAAGGCACAAGCGATCGTTTTCAGTCTAATCGCATAACAACGCCAGTAGCTGTAATCCATTGCAATTGTGCGGAAATTGAGGCAGACTATACAAAATTATGAGGCAAGAAAAGGCAAATTAGGCGGCATAATGCACATTCTGTAGCAACATTATTCGGCTGTGTTGTTTTCAATTGTGTGGTACTGTTAGGAAGACTTGATTCAATTATGTGGCAAAGAAAAGCAAATTGGGCGGCATAATGCACACTGGCTAATAGTATTATTTGGCTATATTTTTTTTAACACACATTCATACTGTATGAGAGCATTTAACCTAACTAATGCCAACGTAACACTTTAATACAGTAATCAACAACTGAAAGGTGGCCCGTTGACCATTGAAATGCAATATCACTGCAACACCGAATGTGTTGTTTTCTAACTTTTAATCCGTTTGAATTAAAAAATGGCTGAAATCTGCAATTATGAAGCAGATTATGAATTAATTGGCAAGTGCATTAAATACATGATTGTGTAGACAAAAAACGCTTTAGCACAGGATCGCATAATTCCAGGGGTCCGGATTATAACTCAGGTACACTGAGGGGCACGCCCCGCTCCCCTTTGCAATGCCTGTCGACCTGGCTCCGAATGCTGCGAACTTTATCTACATACAGAGTATTCCCTGTTGAGCTAGCAAATGCTTCCAGCTCTCCTTATATCTGCAGTCTACGCCAAGGCGTACAGATAGGTGCACCACTCATCCCTGTAAAAATAAATATTAAATACATAACCAAGTTTACTTCAGATCACACAGAGCGTCAGTGGTGCGCTGAAAGACCCAGGAAAGTATGCATAAGTAAGGCCAGATGTCTGATTTTAAGAAGTAATGCATAGGCAGTCCACTTAAAATTCTCAATTAGCTCCAAAAATGAAAACCTCTACATTTAAGAGTCCAAATTACGACCCTAATGCGATCAGTTTCAAACTATAAACAATGTGATATTTCGAAAAATAAAACGTCCTACTTCCTCGTGCATATGAAGTGCAACAACAGGTGTAACTCTAGCCCAACTCAGTTGGATCTCTTTTTATCGACATTATATGGATGAAAGGCTGCACCTAGATTGTGCAAAGGCGACCTGTTGGGCGCTCACAAAATTCTACAGCAGTGACATTAACCCGCTGAGCTACCTTCCTCCGTAATCGTTATAATCAGAAGCGGAGAAGAGAGACAGGAAGCCGTGAAAGCGGCCAGTGGCGAGGCGTGCCCAGGGGTCCGTGGGCAGCGGGGGTTCAGCACCCGGGGGTCCTCACCTCCTAGCTGAGGGGGTGCTCCATCCGCAGCAGGGTCTAGCAGCAGGAGCAGGGTGGCGAGCAGGCAGGCGCAGACGGTCCCCCTCATGGCTTCAGAGGCTGTAGAGACGGCAGCAGAGTGGCGGGAGACGGGGGTGGCCCAAAGGTCTTAACAAGGTGCCGAGTGCCACCCTCGCACACGTGGGCTGCGCCGGGGAGGGGGCGTCGATACCTGCTCATAAGAACGGCTCAGGGGGTGGGCTTGGCTGTCCCTCCTGGTGCTGAGGGAAGCACCCCCTGCCTGCACGGGGCGCCGAATGTCCAAATATGGGAAGGCTGGAAGAATTTTACGAAAAAATTAGTTTTATGAAGGATCCCCCGGCGAGGTCGCTTAGTGGGCTGGGCGCCTACAGCGGCGACTTGTTAGCCGTCTGCAGGATAGCGACCGTGAAAGCCGACTCATCCTTTCATCCTTCCAGCGCAATTGAAAGGGTATCACCTAATTGAGTAATCTGATATTCATTGTTTAGACAGCAACACGCACTTCGTTTTCTCCCGTGAGCCTTTTAAGTAGACAATATTACTGTTGTGAAATTAAAAGTTGAGATAGCGGGCATCAATCAAAGAAGATCGACTAGTAATGGATAACATTATGTTAATTCAAGCACTGCACTGATTCTGCTGTACCCGGATTCTCCGCGGAAAAGTGCGAAATATTTAGATCGGATTTCAGTACCCTTGCAATAATATAGCGAATTCTTAGATACAAGGATCTTAAAAACCCCTACCACGTCGCTTCTTTCCCTTTTCTGCCCTCCGTGACTGCTTCAGCACCTGCCCTCTTTTCCCTTGTTGCCACTTGATTTTTGTGAAGAAAATAAAGTAAAAACAAAACAGTAAAGTCTCAAAAACACATCTTTATGGTTCAACGTGCGCTCTCTCCTCCGCCATGAGTACCGAGCTCAGCCGTGCTCATGTATCCTGCCTGCAAAGATGAAAGGATGAGCAGCGCTCTATAGATTCGATCCTGGGACATTCTTAGGTCACAGGCGCGTCGTCCAACTTGACTCCCTTGCTAACTGCTCTACCGCACCTCCCACAAATATGCGCGTTCTTCACCTAATGGTTTTTGTACTGCACTAGCGCTTTCCATTGCCTGCATTCAGCACCTAAACCGTACACGCAGGAAACGGCTCGATTTTGGAAGGCATTTACACTTTTTCTTTAAAAAAACAAACTCTCTGTAGTTCTTTGCTTTTTAACATTATACCTACAAATGACTCCTGACATCAATGGATTTCAAAGTCAGTCCAAGTAAAATGTTATTTTTTTTCAGCTACAAACGCTCTCTTTCCTTGGGATGTGGGCTACCTGCGCAGAGGGGAACTGAAACGCAAAGTAAACTGCCCAGGATCACACACTTTCATGGGAATGGGGAAGCCAGGATTCCAACCAAGGTACCTTGGTTTCAACATTTTCCACTCAGCTAACAGACCACACCCTGGATTTACTAGGACTTGTCAAAATGTACTGCGGTGTGTTGTGTGAAAGGGAAAAACAACGCCACAGCTAGAGATAGGCCTCCTTCTGCTGTCCCCCGTGTGCTAGTGCACTAGCAGGTTGCCTTGTGCAACGCAAAGGTTTGCGTCATGGTGCAGAGGAGAATGTGCACTCTGGGCTAGGATTTACTGGAAGAATACCCTTCTAGTGCAAATTCCTGTAGATAGACGCATTTAGAAGGCTCTGATGCATTATTCTACTCTGTGCATTGCAACACACAGGCAATATACCTTGGGAGAAGTGAACACATTTCCCCTTTTTGGCGCCTGCTTCCAGAAAGCATCTGTTTTTGAAGCAAAGCTTAATCCAATCCGGTTATCGTGATAGAACGAGGTTTGTGCCCAAGCGCATGGGTGTTTGTGCTGATCTGCCCCGACCAAAGTCTCCTTGACATACAGTGACATAAACTATTTTTTGCCCTGAAAAAAAGTACATCTTTGCATTGTAAAAACACGTTTTGCACTGAATAGTATTCAAATCTTTATTCGGCACTTAAAAAGACACCATAAAAGTACATAGACAATTACAATGTTTTATATATAAAAAAAAAGATTTAAAATAAGTTGAAAACAAGCTAAAATTCATTGTATGTGCAAAGAAGAACGGGGAATTTTCCATGGAAGTCTCTGATTATGGAGTTATGCAATCGGTTATTTCTCTTGTGTTCCTTAGCCTCATTGCCACCCTAATAAAACTTACTCTACAAAACAATGTGTGAGCATCAGAGGCTTCCTGCAGAAACTTTAGGGCTGCTTTTGCTTGTCTAAATTTAGTTTCTTTCAGGATCCCTACTAAAAATTTGCGTCTAGGCACAGAATAAAAGGGGCAATCACAAAACAAAGTGAAGGGTATCCTGCGGAGACCTACCGTCGCAGCCACCCTTCGCTTCTAGTGTTAAAGTGAATCCAGAGGGGACAGAGAGTAGAAGGTGTAACATGTTGAGTCTGAACCAAGTCATATAAAATCTGTCCTGGGCATTATGCATCACGGTGAGGTATGGTTCCATTCCTTGTTTCTTTGTCAATGAACAGTAGGATAAAACAGTAGGTTTGCACCTTTCCACGTCAGCCCTATTCGTGAGTGTCCATTCTGAAAAAAGTTTTTTTGCCATTGTTTTATTCTGACTGTTTAGAGATTCAGGTGCAGTGTAGAAATGTTTGCAACCAATTGCCTCAAAAGAGTCCTTTACGTATTTCAACCATGGAATGTGGTCTCCTCTATCACGTTTCAGACAGTCTTTAAGAATTTGTCTGGTGAGATCCGCTTCAGGATTAATCCAGATTTTAATCCATGCGAGAAGTGGTCTAATTTTAATTCGATCTTCGATATAGGGCTCCCCTAATTCCTCATGGATGATATAGGCTGAAGTACTCTGGGGCAATTTCAAGATTCTTTTGAAGAATTTGTTTTCTTCCACCTGGATCTGCTGAAGTTGTTTATTGGTAAAACCCCATACATCGGCTCCATAAACTACTTTGGCACAGCAAATTGATCTGTACAGGTTTAAGATTTGTTCCAGGGACCATCTGCCAAGTCTTCTCCCGTAGCCCATTATGGCCCCTGATGACGCCACCAGTTTTGCCGCGTGTTTGTCCATCAAGGGTTTAAAGTTCAAATGTTCATCAAACAATACGCCTAAATACGAGAAAGACTTGACCTGGCCTATCTTGTGTGGCCCGTTTTGTAGGTGAAGTTCCTTTTTTCCCTGCCTCCCACTGTCATGACATAGGATTTTTCCAGGTTGGCAGATAGGTCAAGTTTAGCCATAAAGTTCACAAATCCATTAATCAGCTTCTGGAGCCCCAGCGGTGTCCTGGCTAGCAACACCGCGTCGTCCGCGTAAAGTAATACGGGCACTGATCGCTGTCCTATTTGGGGTGAATCCACGCACAGTTTAAGGAGTTCTTTATCCAGGAGGTTGATATATATAGAAAATAAAAAAGGCGCTAAAATACAACCCTGCCTCACTCCGCTCGTACATAAAAAATGTTCAGTCCTACTTCCCTCTTGATTATATCGCACTGCTGCAGAAGTGTTCTAATGTAAGGCTTTTAGGAGGTCTACTAGCTTTTGTTCCACTCCTAAGCTTGACAATAGGGCCCATAATTTTTCTCTGTTTACACGGTCGAAGGCCACAGAGAGGTCCATGAACTCCATGTATATAGCCCCCTTGGCGGCGATGGTATATTTGACAGTCAGAAGGTAAAGATTCAGGCATTGGTCGGTGGTAGATCTGCCCTCCCTGAACCCATATTGAATGTCTGTGAGGACCTTGTTCTCCTCTGCCCATTCCTGTAAACGATATAGAATGACACGGCCCAGCACCTTGGCCGTCACGTCTATGAGGGATATAGGACGGTAACATTGTGGGTCATCGCGATTCTCTTTTTTATAAATTGGGACAATAGTTGCCGTTGACCATGAACGAGGTAGCCCTGCCACCACTGCCTCGTTCAGAACCCTCGTGAGTAGTGGGGCCCATAGTTCTGTATTGCTCAGGTAGAGGTCAGGGGGTATACCATGTGGGCCGGGTGCTTTGTTTTTACTTAGTCCTGCTATTGCCAATTCTACTTCTGCCAGGGAAAAGTCTAATCGAGTAGTTGGATTTGACCTTGATCCTTCATCCTGTATTAGTTGTCCTGTATGATTATAAAGGCTTTGGAAATGGGTATACCATTGCTCTGGTAAGATGGTATTTATTATTTTCGGCACGCCTGGATCCTGGAAACATGGTGTATTGATGACTTTCCAGAACCCCGACATGTCTCCCCTTTCTGCTGCCTCCCTTAGGTCCTCCCACGCTCGCATTTGTAAGCTTTGAATAGTAAATCACAGCTACTACTTTGCATCATGCTAGTACTGGTGCAAAGCCTAACTCATAGGCCCAGATTCACAAAGGTTTAGCGTCGGGTTAGCGTTACTTTTGTAATGCTAACCTGACGCTAAACCTATTTGGAGATTAACAAACCAGCAGTAATTGCTATTAGCTTTGTTTGTATGGAAAAGTAACGCCAAGCAGCGCGAAACGCTGCTTTTCATTACTTTGCGTCAATGGGGCGATACATGAGAGGTACATGGGCGTTCCCATGCAACTGCCCATGCTTTTTGATGTAAACCCTATCTACTAACATTAGTAGACAGTGTTGAGCGCCACAAAATTAACACTGATGTAAAGCAGGCATTAAAAGGTGAAGACCTAAATTCACAAAGGTGCGTCAGGTTATTGTTACTTTTCTAACATTAACCCGACACTAAACCTATTTGGGGATTTACAAACCAACGCTTATTGGTAATAGCTTCGGTTTGTCTAGAAAAGTAATCAAAATGCTGTTTTTCATTACTTTGCAGCAATAGGGCCTTACATGGGTGGTTCATGGGCATTCCCATGCAAATACCAATGCTTTTTGAGGGTAAACCCCATCCAGAGGTGCAACTAGAGCCAAATTTCAGGAAGGGCTAAGAAAAAAATTCGGGGGCGGGGGGGGCGAACCTTTAAGCAACATTCAGAGTTGAGCTGCGGGGGCTCTTAGAAGGGGTGAAACAACAGCAATGCCTCATTAACATGCAAATGGTCTTTTAAAGACCTGTGAAGTGCTCGGGTGCGGCTGAGTCTATGCCCGGGAAGCTGTCTCAGCCAGGCTGCCACACACAACAGGGGGGGAGAGGGGGGGCCGAAGCCTTTGAGTCCAATAGGTGTTGCGCGCCTGACCCTATCTACTAACATTGGCAGACAGGGGTTAGTGCCAAAAATTAACGCAGCTGTAAAGCAGGCATTAAAAAGGTGAAATCTTTTCATTTCTTCTGTGCACTAAAGTATGTGCCTGGCGCAGGTAGCTGAAATCAGCACCGGTGCTCGAGAGAGGGGATGAGAGTAGCATATATCTGTGAAAATGGGGCTCTCCTGCTCTCTCCCTGTCGCAAAACGAAGAGCAGCCTCTTTGGGGGCTGCGCTATGTCCCATGACAGTTTTCAGAATCTGGGCCGAAATGATTTAATTTCTCTTTTATTTTCCAACTCTGCATGCGTGCTGCACTGTGCAGCACACATACAAAGTAGGAAAAGCTTTGAAGTGTTTCCCACACCTTTTGAGAGTCAAAAACTGCAAAAATCTTTAAGAATGCCATCAATATGTTTTTTAAGCAAACTTGTTACCAAAGCCATTAGGGAATGGTATTACTTTTTTTTCTTGATGGAAACACACCACTTGCAAATCATCTGGACATTGGTGCAACAGCATTGAGAAAAGTTGCAAAGATAAGCATTTGGCAAGATCACAGAATCTTCTTTCAAATCGTATACAGCTTCATGATGTGTGAAGCTGGCAATGTTAAATACTAGGCGGTGTATGACAGTGAAAAGGTTCCAGACGCCCCTCAGTGCCACAATCAGACATTTGAAATGGAATTCATAGGCTGTAATTAATAAACCTCTACGGTTTTAACCTACATTCCCAGAAATTACTGTTATAATGAAGACAGAAGATAAGGTAAGTGAAGAACTCTTCGTTAATCGTTTTCGCACCACCACAGGTTCCAGTCAGCTGGAGGGCACTGTGGAATGTTGGCAAACACTGGAGGGGAAAGACCAAGGGGAGTTGCAGGGAAGGGGGGCGGAACGTACCAAGTGGAGTAGATTACAACACACCTCCCTGAATAGGGCGAAAGAAGGCATGGCGGCAAGAGAGAAAGGAGGAGAGGGTGAGGAGGGAAAAGGAGGAGCAGAGCGAGGGAGAGCAGGAAGCAGGTGAACAGGGAAGAGACAAATGATACAATGCAAACAACAAGGCCTGCCAATGGATGCAGGAAACAAATGAAACAATGGCTCTCACTTAACACAATAGTCTCTGGTCCACACAAGTGTGCTTCTTGCTCTCAGAGATCTCCTGGGACCAAGAGCCTCTGACTCTTTCTATAGATTCCTACCGTTGCATAGATCACCACCTTGTTCATGAGGGATGATCCTGTCCATGCTCCATGTTTGACCGTCATCAAGATGGACTAAATTTTCCCCTACCCTTGATATTCTGCAAAGATCAGAAAATCTGGTCGCTTCTTTTCTGCGAGCTTTGGGCTAGTCCACCCGGACCCATTCTCCTTCTTTGAACATTTGGTTTTTGACATGTTTGGCCTGGTGATATCTGACCTTGTATTTGACTTGATGTTCACCTAAACTTCTAGAGATTTCGCTCCGATTTACCTCACTTGTGTGATTCCTTAGCACTACAGGTGGGGTAAGTTTAGTTTTTGGTGATCCTCCCTTTGAGAGAGGTGAACGGGGAATAACCTGTTTCACTATTGGGAGAGGTGCGATAATCCAAAATAGTCTCCTTTAAAGCTGAACTTGCTGGTGCCCCCATTACTTCTGCCCTCTGCAGACACTCTTTGAACAAATGGTTGATATGCTCCACTAATCCATTTGCACGGGGGCAGTACAAGGCAGATTTGTGATGAGTGATTCCCCTGTGAGAGAGAAACTCTTTCATACTGTCCGAAGTGAACTGCACTCCATTGTCTGGTACGAGGGCGTCAGGTATTCCCTCCTCAAAGAACACACTTTCTAAGAACTGTGTGAGAAATCTAGTGTCGATTTGATGGACACATTTGTAGACCACCCATCGTGTGTGATAGTCCACTAGTACTAAAATAAAGCGTTCATTCAATGTTTTCAGGTTAAGGGGACCTATTATGTCCAGGGCTAACTTTGATCATGGCTGATCAGGAACTTCAACATGACAAAGTGGTGGCTTCAGGGTTTGGTGAATTTTGTCACTGCGGCTACAGTCTAAACAATGTTTTTACTACATTCTCCGTCATGGCATCCATCCCTGGCTACCAGTATTCCAACAGAATTTTGCTCTTAGTCAGACTGCATCCTAGGTGTCCTCTGTGTGCTAACTCCACAATTTTCTCTTAAGATCTCTGGTGAAATCACTTTTCCCCCCTGCAAACCAATCCTTCTTGTATGTTTAATTCCAGTCTTCTGTCCCAGAACTTGTCCAAGGTGGTTGGGACGTTACTTTTGTTGTTAGGCCAACCATTTATGATGAGTTCTTTGATGGAGTTCATTTCTGCATACTGCTTGCATACTGCTGTCCCATTCCTGCTTGTTCAAACAAGTAAGTTGCAGTATTATATCATCACAATCACAAGAAACAGAACTGCTGTCCACCACAGAAGGAGATCGTGATAGGAAATCAGCAACAGTGTTTTGAGAACCCGGCACGTACTTTACACTGAAATTATATCTTTCAAGTCCCAGGAGCCACCTGGCGATCCTGGGGGTGGTTTTATTTGCTCCTTTAGTGGTGAATGCAAACATTAATGGTTTGTGGTCGGTCTTTACCGTAAATGGAATGCCCCACAAAAAAAACGAAAGTGTTTGAGGGAAAGGCCAAGGGGAGTTGCAGGGAAGTGGGGGGGACGGAACATACCAAGTGGAGTAGATTACAACAATTACCTTTAGGCCTCAGGCTTAAACCCCAAAACTGTTTCAACAGTTCAAGACGTGATGTGATATAGAGTAATGCATTGTCCAAATGACACGTCCCTCATAGCAAAGACCCATCCCCTTATCCTGTGTTTTGTGATGGAGTCAGGAACGCTCTGCCTGTATGACACAAAAGGCATAGGGGCAGTTTCACCCTCACATCAGTGCCTTGGAGATGTATCTGCTTCAAAGAGAAATACACTCTTCAAGGTTGGGCTCCCGACAAAAGTGTTGACTATCTTTGAATACAGTTTGGAAATGTCATCTGTCACAGGCACTGGCTATATGAAAGCCCTTCTCATATGTTCAGTGTTCAGTATTCAACTTGAATATTCTCTGCGCACCTGTGTAGAGTAAGAACCTAACCAGCGGCAGACTCCATGTCTATCTTCATTTAATGGTGTATGGCCAAATCCCCATGTTCTCTGATGAGATCTATTCTGCTGAACCTTGCTTTGAAGGAGGCAGATTGCCTGGCATACTGAAACCCTGCTTTGCACCACCACAGCCAGAGATTCCATGTGCTTTGCTGCCTTAGGTCTAAGTCAGACTGAGACTGGAGATGACACTCTACCACCAGCCAACTGTAAGTTGAATACTCGAGTGTCTCAGTTGATTAAGTACTTCCATCGTGAGGCTGCTGTATGAAGCTGGGAGAGGCACCCTGTGGGGTGGCTCATCACTTTAGTGAGCCCTCTTAACTCCAATGTCCTGTATCTGGACACGCAAGTTGCATCCTAAGAGGTGGCCTGTCACTCCTGTGAGCCAAATGCTACCGACCTGAGCTGTACCTGAGAGCCAGCATCCCGAACAAGATGACACCAAGCTGCAAAGAAGACATTGTCACCTTCTGTGCGCTCACACATAGAGGCCAGCACGACTCCGCCAGCTGCACTCAGCAAAGGCTGCAGCTGTCAAACATCACAGGACAGTCACATAGTAGATCCAGCAACACCCAGCCTAAACATGCTGTTACACCAGTGGCTGTTGCTCCCTCGCAGCTATTTTTCCCGATATTCTGATATCGCAGAGATACTGAACTCCTCCACAGGTTCCCAAATGTTCTAAAGAGAGTTCAGAACTTTAAGATACATACATGCAAATGCCCTTTAAAAAAGCAGACATGCACTTGGTAAAGTCCTAGATTAAAATCTTGTGTAGTACAGTGGCGGTGTACTACAAGGAGTATTATGGTGACCATCGACTACATCGACTACATTTTGTGTGCACAACTTCATTTTGTGCTTTCTTGCAGCTACAGGATGGGAATATTTTCATTCTTCACAGCACTTAACAGCACAGAGTAAAACAGTTTCTGTAACATGTAGTGTGGGATGGCAGCATAAGCTCTCAAACATAATCTCAACGTTATCCTACTTCCTCGAGAGCTCCAGAAGGGAGCATCACCTCAAAGTTGCTGGGGACTTTAATGTTACTTCCAAACCCATGGACTATGTGCAGGATATTATTCAGGAGGAAGAGTTGACTAGAGGCATAACAAGACTGATTCCCCCTATAAAAAATATGTACAAAGGTCAGCCAACAATTATTGTCTTTCACACTTACTTATGGGGTTCGTGCCTGTAATGGGCAGATGTGCTCGGACCATGACGCGACTATTACTTTCAAAAGGGTGAATGCGCAGAGTAGGATATATTACATCTTGGTTGATGTATACCTATGGTCTAAAGTGTATGCCATGGCTGTCATAGATAGACAGGACAGCGATCATAATGCATTTGTCATGTGTCTAGTCGGAATTCCGATTTTAACAAACCATATCAGCCCAGTGTCAGTCCCTGTGGTCACTTCAAATAACAACAGGAGGATCACTTGGTCCCAATGGCCTTAGATGTGAAGACACGAGCCAACATCTACATAGAGGTTGCTCAAACCATTATCACTCTGGGAGATTCCTTCCCTAATGATGCACATATCATGACCAGCTACTCTCACTCTATTAAAGAGTATAAAGCGCCACTTTTGCAGACAGCACACAATTAACATAAAAAGGCGGAGTGACGAAGCACGGTATAACAATCCCTGTAGACAAGCTAGAACAGAGTTAATCTCTGCTGTAAAGAAAGGAATTAGTAGAGATATTACAGAGGGAAGGAAAGCCTACCGTAAGTCGCAGGCTGAGGCTAAAAGAAACTAGGAGGTAGAGAACTTGCGTACCCTAGTAGAGGCTCTAGGTTGAAGAATTGCCAGTTATTCTGGCATCTACTCACTAATTGGTCAGTAAATCTGGTTAAAGGGGAGGACTTCTTCATCGAGCCCCATGTCTGGGAAGATCACTTCCAGAAATTATATACTAGAGTTGACAGGGAGTCCGACAAAGATTGCATTAAGGATAGAATGGCCTCCTCTTTTGAGCCAGTAGTTGGGGATCCAGACAGTTTCACACTGGAAGGGACTATGACTGCAATACGTAGGATGCCCCAGGTTTAGATAGAATACCAGGAGGTCGCTATCGCTCTGAGCCGAATATATGGGGCCCTTTATTGCACTCAGTTTTTAATGCCATTGTACGAGGGGAGGATATACCAGGGACTTAGAGGGGTGCAGACATAATAATTCCCATTTATAAGAAAGGGGAAAAAGGGAATCCATCCAACTATAGACCCATTATCCCCATAGACATTGCACAGAGAGTTTTTTGTAATTTGATCCTGATCCACTTGCAATCTTGGATAGAGGAAAATAACATTCTGTCCCACCTGCAAGCAGGCTTTAGGGCATCCACAAGCGCCCTGGACCTGGCCTTTTGCTTCCTCTTGCTCATATGGAAGAAAGTCACGATTAAAAAGGGACACCCGCATGTTGTGTTTGTGGACCTTAAATCGGTTTTCGACTCAATAAATCATGCTAAACTTTGGGCTGCCCTTAGGGATGTGGGGCTGCCGAGTGGTTTATTACAACTTATAGTCTGATTGCACCAAGACAATAATGCCCAAGTTGGATGGAGCACTGGAGGTGATTTAACCAAGAGTGTAAGCGTAATTAAAAGGGTGCTACAAGGCTATGTAGTGGCCCCAACCCTGTTTACTCTATATATGAATGGGCTCGTCAACGACCTATATGACTATAGGGGGATCCTCAAAACTAGCAGGTAGATAAATCCCCTCCCTTCTCTTTGCAGACGACCCACTGCTTATTTCTAGAACCCCAATGGACATTCAGAATGCACTAAACAGGTTAATGGCAGCATGTAATGATCGGGGTCGTGAAATCAAGTGCTCCAAAACGAAGTTTATTGGTTTTAACCACATAAATATTTTAAAGGAAAATTGAGGCTGGGTTAAAACTTTATAGAACAGGTTAAGGTTTTTATCTATTTGGGAGTTAGGCTAACTAGTAACCTGATATGGTCACCCCAGATTCAAAAGAGCACGCATACACTCCAGCATGCAGATAGTGGAATTTCCAAGAAATGTAAGCAATCTGTTTTCCGCCCAATCTCCCCTGCAGTTGACATCTATAGGGTTAGAGGGTTGGGAGCCATGCTTGTATGGCACTGAACTGTGGGGCTTGGAGCATCTGAAACACCTTGAGATGGCGGAAAATAAATTCATACGAACAATCCTAAATTTACCAACACATACGCCACTGCTTCCGGGAAGTCTTGACTTAGGGCTAAAGCACATTTCGTTCATTGCAGTTTTGAAGGTCCTAGTGTTCTGGGTAAGACTGTGGACCAGTAATACCCAGATCTTGGTCAGTGGAGCAGTAGACAAACTACTCACCCTTGAAAAACAAGTTGTTTGACTGTGTTGGTTTAAATGTGGTTAAGCAGTGGTTGTATAAATTGGGGCTTGGGGCACCGTGGGAGAACCCTAAATCCATGACCGCCAAAGTACCCCCTCATTTAAAAAACAGATTTTGGAATTACACTGACCTAGGTTTTTTTAGCAAAACTGCACCAGGCACCTTAATTGATAGATTCCTTGATTTTAAAAATTGTTTTCAGTTTGATACTTTTATGGATGAAATGGAACCTCCACATGCATGTGCACTTTACTTACAATTTAGGGTTGGGGTCTTACCACTAAATGACACCAAAAGTAAATGGAAAAATGTATTTGTAACCCCACTGTGCCCCTTGTGTAGTTTAATTGCAGAATCAATTGAACATTTCATGTTCATTTGCCCATATGACGCACACATTAGAAAAAGGTGGATAACCCCTGCATGCCGTCTCCTGCCCTTGAAAAGATCAGCAGATGCCCTACGGATACTCAAATCTGACACTACCAAGTGGCTTGTGTTTACAATAATGAGGCACCTCTTATATGCTTGGCACATAAGGATTAAGCAGATATATGTCAATTGAGAACCAATATGTTGACAGTTGCTGGAAGAAGCGGTCTTTTAACCTTTATCCGCCAAAAAATATTTTTGCTTCAACAAAACAGGTGCCTTTCCGTGATGGATCTTACATGAATTTCTGCGATTGTGTAAGAGGTTAACTCAATTGATTTGTAGTCTGACCAAATCCCCCCTGTTTTATCTATTTAACCTAGACCAAAATTCCGCTGTTTGTATGATGTGTTTAATTACCTTATCCCTGATACTTTTTTATATCTATATTTATTGTAAGATATGAGTTGTTTTGCTTTCTTATGTGAATGATCATCAATTGATCAAAATAAATTACTACTACTATGTGCAGTTGATATTGTTCATAAGCGTGAGAGAGGAATGTAATGTTCTGCCTCAGAGCAAACACTGAAGTCTTGCCAGCTCCTGTAGGTGACATTGACGCAGACTAGTATGGCCAGCTTTGATTTTGCAACCAAAGGAAGGGGGCAGAAGTTTCTAGAAATCTCTCCTTGAGTTGAGTAAAGGTATTAAAGACGGGGACTCTTGGCATTCAGACAGGAGCTTGACTGTGGAACGGACACATTGCCCTGGGACTTTTTGTGATCCCGGTCGAGATTTCTGCCTGACAGTGAAGATTCTCCAGTCATGCCGGCAAGAATGTTGAAGGACACGCCATCTGTGATGTATTCTAAGTTTTGATTTCTTGCTTTGTATATATATAAATATATATAAAATATATATTTGCTTTCCTTGTTATTTTTATTTGACTTCTGGGAAAGTACAGTAATAAATATATTTTGTCTTCCTCTTAAATTTGGACGTCAGGGCGTTGCCCCCCTATTTATTTGCCCCCTAACCGCTGTAGTGCCCCCCTAAATGAAATAAATAAATTTATAATTTGTGTTTCGGGCCACAGCATTTTATTTTCAGCCAGGCCGGGCCTGGCTGCACTGAAGCAGGAGAGTGAGGTTACGAGGCATGCAGGGGTGGGACTTGACATTGACATCAGCGTCACTCCATGAATGCTATGCACACTGACTGCACACAAGTGAGCATGTCAGGTTGGCTGGCTGCCTTTTGTGCAACCAGCCTGACACGTGCACTGGAGTCTAGATGCCTCTCACCCTTTGTACTTAGTGAGCCTATTACAACCACAGCCCTCCAGACTCTTAATGAGTGCTGGGTTAGCCTGACCAATCCAATCCTAGCGCTGCTCTCATGCCTTACCAGCAAGAGAGTATCACCTGTGTTGGCTTGGGAAAAGGGGTTTTAGACAGTGCTTTAAATGGGCCGGTACTCACCGGTACCGAGTACAGTCACTTCTGATTTTTTTTGCCGTCAGTACCGGCACTTCTCTGTAGCCAGGGAGAGTACCGGTACCCTGATCCTCGGCACGGCAGGCTCAGGTTAGGTTTCTGCCCAAGTGCACGGCAGAGCCCGCTCTGCTTCTGAGGAGCATGTAATTAACTTGGCTGAAGTATCCTTTTACAGAGTTGCTGGTGAAGATTCCAGCAGCGCCCATTTGAGTGTCCTCAAACTGCGAGGGCTTGTATCACTCTGTCATTAACAAGTCAGGGTCTCTAGAAAGATCCTGCACTGTCAATCAGATGCACAACGACCATTCGGGTGAACGTGCCATCATGACTTTCATTTTGTGTTATGAGTTAATCTGTGTTTTTTGACATAAACCCATTTCCCATGTGTTTTAATATGTGCTGCAACTGGTACAGAAGTCTCTATGGATGATAATATTTTGCCCTTAGCCCCGCCCATAGCCCCGCCCATAGCCCTGCCCACTTGCCACACCTCTATTTTAATGAGTACCTGCACTTATTTTTCCCCACTGAACGCACTGGTTTTAGACCTCTTGTCCTGTGGTGCTACAGGCAGCTGGGGTTGGGAAAATGAAGTCCACGCCGGAACGGTGGCCAATTACTGTTGGCCATGCAGTGACTGGCCATTTCTGCTCCTCCCTCTCTGTGTGCAGCACCAGCAACGGCTTTGTGCACGACAAAGAGTGGAAAGCAGCCTCACCCAGCTCAGCAGCTCCTGACCTGTAGTGGTGTGACCTCAGCTCGCAGTCCCCTGACCGAATGGCTCTGGCACTCGGACTTGCCAAGTGGGAGCCATTAACGTAATTTGAGGGAATAGAGAGGGCTGCCTTCAAAATGTATAAATAGATTTTACATGAAGCCCAGCTGAGTGCCAATTGCAGGCCTATAATTTGATTTTGCCAATGCTTGTTTCTTTTTAGAGATAACAAGAATCATCAAGCGTAGTATCGGCCTGGAGAAGTGTAATGATCAATCGGCCCTTTTTGTTGAAATATTGCTGGTTGTATACAAGTTTGCACAACCGCCACGATTGCGTAGTAATTGCAAAAGCTCTTTGGCAGATGGCTGGTGCAATACGTTGTACCCGGGTCAATCTCTTGCAGAGTGCCTCGTGTCTGCGTTCTACGGGGAGTACACCTGCATCTTTCTGCTCAGTCCACCTACTCCTCAGCTCGCGCAAGGACTGATATGATAAATATCAGTCTGAGCTCTCTGTAAGGGTCACGCGCAGGGCTAGGGTTACAATACCAGGGATCCAATAACCCTTTCGGTTTCAGCTCTGGTATCTCATTTTAGATGTATTGTGTCCAGCGCGTTATTGTATTGGTTCAGCTTAATAACAGCTCAGATATGGTCAGGCCTCAGAGGCTGCCTGGGAATAAAGCTCCTCACTATTCTCCCCTCTCCCTTCTCCCATCACCTCTGGCCCGGTTCTGACCGACTCATACAGCCCAGACCTTAAAGGTCCAAAACATGGCACGAAGGGAAGTTCAGAAAATGAAACTGTAAAATCTGTTTGTAAAGCAAGCATGTACATTAGGAATAACTAAATCTGTGGGGGTGAGTGTCTGAAAAGTTTCAGCGCTCCGTCCATCATCTCATTGTGTTTGCTTTGTTCGTCCTAAATTGGCAGGGTATGCCCAGACGTTAGTCCCTTGCTCACTTTGCCACTGGATTGTGGCTAGCCTGGCTGAAGAGGAATATTACCCCGAAACCGGTCCCAGGATTCTTGTTTACGGTCCAGGGAAGACATGGCTTGGCAATTCAGGCTGGACTGCTCCCATGAGGCACAAGGTCAAGATTAATTAGCATATAGCTGTGTCTAAACAGGGGTGGCAAAGTGAACTAAAGAATGATAATGGATTTAACCCAGAACTGTGACGGGATGTAAGTGTCTGAAAAGTTTCAGCGCTCCGTCCATAATCTCCTTGTGTTTGTTTTGTTCGCCCTAAGTTGGCAGGGTATGCAGAGACGTTGGTCACTTGCTCACTTTACCACTGGATTCTAGCTAGCCTGGCTGAAGAGGAATGTTACCCCGAAACCGGACCCAGGATGCTTGTTACCGGTCCAGGGAGGACATGGCTAGGCAGTTCGGGCTGGAATGCTCCCATGAGGCACAGGGTCAAGACTAAATTGCATATTGCTGTGTCTGAACTGGGGTTGCGAAGTGAGCTAAAGAATGATAATGGATTCAACCCAGATCTGTGACTGGGGGTGAGTGTCTGAAAAGTTTCAGCACTCCGTCCATCATCTCCTTGTGTTTACAAAGTACTGCTATCTCAAGTCCATTATAAAGTTACAGAATAGAGCAGTTATGTTGTTACCATTAATTGTCTTTATTAACGTCATAACAAGACTGTAAGAAGAAAGTGTCCTGCAGGCGCACTACAGAGAGTAGACAGACAAGAAAGGAAAGCATCTTAGTGATTATCCAAAGTTCTAGCCAAGGTGACACCAGGTAAGTATTTTTAAGAATAATGAAGTAGTCTTTGATTTGTTGTTGACGAGATATGGGGGCTGGCCTTGTTTCAGCTTCACTTGGATCCAAGGAAAAGGTATAGAAGTCGATGAAATATCCAGATACAGTTCGATCTATTTTAGGCAGCTCAGTAGGTGTTGTTGAACTTGTAGATGGCTCTTGTTGAGGCATATTTATGTAGACATCAGTGTTAGGTCAAATTGAAATTTGTCTTTCATTATGATTTTGGATTTCTGTTTCAAGAGGAACGAGTTCCATGGCATTGTTGCATAGTCCATCATTCCGTATAGGTGACTCTTCAAACGTGATGAGCCTTTCTGTCTGAACTTCCTGGATAGTAGCAAGAGGAGGGCATCAGCTACTCAGGAGTCCACTAGGCCTACTATTCAGTATCAACCACATGGTGTGGTTTGATCAGATCAATGGAGACAAATCTCTTCTCCTTTTTCCCGGCAAGAGGAGGCAGAAGTACAGTTCTTGTTCCTTCAATGGCCAGGACAGGTACAGGCTTTCTGTATGATGGCCCAAATTCTTTTTTATCCACTATCTTTTCTCTGACCAGATCCCCAATTTTAGGAATCCAGACAGGTCTTGCTGTGACTGATTTTACTTCCCAGTGGCGGTCCACTTTATCTGCACATTACTCTGTAGTGTTCTGGATTCATTCAGATCCTGTAAATGTAAAACAGCCAAGCGTTTATTGATGTCAACAGGTTTTTCATCCACCACTGTGCCTTCACAATCGAGATCAGGTACCAACATTCTCCTCCCGAAAAGGACCTCATAAGGAGTGACACCCCCTAGAAAACGTCTCGGCATATTATTCAAGGCCTGCTGTACCCCATATAAATGGTTGACCCAAAAGCCACCGCACCTAATACTCTAGCTGTTAATGATTGCTTTAAGTCCCGGTTTTTCCTCTCCACAACCAAATTTCCCTCGGGGTGGTATGGAGAGGAGTACCGCAGTGCAACACCCAAACTTCCCAAACTTCCCATGGCTTCCTTGTAAGCCCTATAGCTAAATGTGGGGCCACGGTCAGAATGTAATGTGCCAACTAAGTA
The DNA here is from genome assembly GCF_964261635.1 of Lissotriton helveticus. Lineage (NCBI taxonomy): Eukaryota > Metazoa > Chordata > Amphibia > Caudata > Salamandridae > Lissotriton > Lissotriton helveticus. The sequence goes on along the minus strand of NC_136061.1, from coordinate 1,727,551,622 downwards.
TGTCCCTATAAAGACTCTTTGATAACAGTTCGAGCGCCAGCCGAGCACTGAGGCCATACCCATAGGAATCTCAAGCAGGAATCCACTGCAACCATGATGTACTTGTAAGCCCCATCAGATTGTAAGGGTTCGCAGTGAGCTTAGCTGGGGTCCCCATTTCTGGCCAATAGACATGGGTTCTCCGCTCACAGCTTTTCAATCTGTCAAAAGTCTAGGGGTCATCTTAAGCACCTACCTGTCACTTAAAGGACAGGTGGGAGCTATTGTCTCCTCCAGTTTTTTCCAACTACGGAAAACTAGGGAAATCGCACATTTGCTAACCCACTCGGCACTCGTACAGGTAATAATGGCCCTAGTACTCTCCCGCCTAGTCTTCTCGAATGTCCTGTACCTTGGACTTTCAGCCGGATTGTTGAAACGACTCCAGATGGTCCAAAACCAGGCGGCAAGACTTATCTGGAAACAACCTAAATGGCAGTCAGCCAGACCTGGTGTGGAAAAACTCCACTGGTTACCGATGGCTCAAAGGATTGCCTTTAAGACAGGCTGTACCGCCTTTAAAGCACTACATGGCAATGGCCCCAAATTTGTTAGAAAGATGTTAACTGTCTACAAACCCCAGCTCAACCTACGCTCTGCCCACTGACGAAATGAAAATCTTCATTCTCAGGGAATACTTACTAAAATAACAAAGAACTTGGCACAAAAGCTGAAATATGAAAAGACATCTTTATTAAACTTAATTAAGTGAGGCCACCTCACACAGAAGCCGTAGCAACTGAATGAGGTAGTCTGCGGAATACAGAGGACAGAGGCCTTTTATATGCTCTCAGGGTTACAAACTTCAGCATACAAGTAAGGGGCAGTCCTAGCTTTTGCAAGCATGCAAAAAATCCAACATTCCTTCTTTACAGTTTGACCACTCACATGTTTCCACGACAAAAGCAGGATCATGATGACAAGCCCATTTTTCAGTTTGTCCAGCCCGAAATCAATCATTGGTTAAACTTAACATTTTCATCAGACAGGTCGATCGGACCCATAATAAAAACGGGCACATCCCCATCGTAAATAGGCCATAAAGAAGGAACAGAAACAGATGAGAGGCGAGATAGAAGGTGTGTGCATGTACCATAAACTCAGCAATGTCCTGCTCTTTGATCTCTATCTTGATCAGCTAAAGGGCAAGAACTGGTTTGGCAAGGTCAGCTTCAGGCGGCAGGGTCAGTTCACTTTAGGTTAAACAGGAGTCAGCTAAAGTCATCGGCCTATGTGAGGGCAACTACAAAATGGCTGCCATGCACAAAATGGAACCCAAGGATTCAGAACGAAATCTTCAAATACACAGTGAACCCATCGGTGTAACATGGCAAAAACACTCATACTTGCTGAGCTCACTGTTTACGGTTCGCTGTTACCAAAATCGTAACAGAACTACGACCTTTATGGCCCAGGTTCAGAATTCACGAAACCTCACCACCTCAATCTGGTCACCATCTCTTCTTTTATGGAGGATGCTGCTTTTCCTTTCTGGCGGCTACCCTCTGGAACTCCTTTCCCTTCTCACTCAGGAATTGTGACAATCTCCTGACCTTCAGGAAGTCCCTGAAAACGTGGTTATTCAAGCAGACCTACGCATAGGGACTATATCTGGGCCTTGGACATTAGCGCCATGAAACCTACGGGTGTATGTGCGCTCTATAAATAAATATTAACATAACATAACATAACAAATTGACACACAAGAGTGGTCTGTCTGATATTAGCAATGTTGTCTGCGCTGGACGTATTATGGTGGTGCCCTTCATCTGTTGACAGATGTCGCATTGTAAGAAATAATCTTTGGTCTGCTTCATTAACCCTGGCCACCAATAACGTTGTTTCAGTAAAGGAACAGTTGCCGTAACTCCTGCGATCCATGTTTGGTATTACTCTATCCCCCACTCCGAGAATCTGAGCAAATGGAACATTGTTTGCATTTAACTTATAGGCGTACTTGAGTGGAAAACCTTTCAGTAATGCCGTATTGTCTTTGCATCAAGCAATCACAGCTACCATTATCGGACAGTCTATTCTCATTTTTGAACGAGTGATTGCAGCTACGGACGCAGTTCGTACTGCCCCCTTTGACCCTTTGAGGCTTCATCAACCCATGAATGAATTCCTTTCAACGTGAATGCCATCATGTTGATGACTCAGTGTGTGTATCATGTGAGCCCTTGGTAGTTCGGTTTTCAACTCCACTACCTGTTTCTATAGCATTTTATGCTTAATTGTGCCACCTTTTGAGTCTTTACACCCATTTTGACCCCAATGGTAAACAGTAAAAATAATCACACACAATTAATGTGGGGAATTCTTGATCCATATTTATCAGTGCCAGTAATAGAGCTTTTAATTCTGCCAGCTGTGCCATGCAGTCTCCTAGAGACTGTGTTTTTGTACAGCTTGGATGGAACTTTCCGTCCTGGATACTACCCTTTACAATCGCACATGCGGCACTGTATTGCTGTTTACTTCCAATGGCCCGGCTGAGCAGATCAGTCAGTGTAAATTATGTATTCATACTGATCTAGAGACATTATTTCATTCAGGTGAGGATATTCCTGTTCATATTGCAAAAATGAAATGCTTGTGTTTTTAGACTTGGGTCATATCTGTAATCTACATCTGATGCCGCGAGAGAATTCACCCATTGGATCTATCTTGGGTGTAAAGGTTTTGCATTTGGAACGCTAGCCTTTGTAATGGGTGTAAAGCTTTTGCTTTTGGAATGCTAGCCTTTGTAGCAGTCTCTAAGGCCGGTACTGGAGTCACGACAATTATTTGTTTCCCCTGAGCCAGTGCTCTCTCTCTCACTACAGCAGTCTGTACTGCTGTCAGAATCTTTTCTGTGGATGCAAAACGCATCTCAGCGTTTGTATATAAGTATGATTTGTAAGCTATGGGTACTGTTCCGCCTTCATTGTATGTTAGGTAGATTTACCCAGATTGACCCTCCAACTATACTGATCATGAGGTTGCGGACATTTACGAGTGTCTGTAAGTGTTTAGAAGCTATCATGTCAGTTTGTAGGGAACAAAGTATATCTGTGTGTTCCTGTGTCCATTGCCTAACAGAAAAATCAGGTCTTATAAGGTCGTAAAAAGACTTACCCTTTCTGCATAATCCGAAATGTATGTTCTACAAAAATTCAGGAATCCCAGTATAGATTGTACATTTTTCAATGTTTTTTGGAGGTTGGAGCAGCGCACACTTTTCTAAAAAGTTAGCTACCAAGATTTTTCCTTAACTTGAAAGCTCATATCCCAAAATAGGATATTGAGGTGGGCTATATTTGATTTTTTAAAGTTGAATTTGTAGCCCTCACAGGCGAATCCCAAAATGATGGTGCTCACCCTGGTCAGGTGTGTCTACATCATCATCCGACAGATTAATATCATCTACATTAGAAAATGCCTCTTCATCTAGATTCTGAAGTAACTCCATTACCCTAGCTGAGAACAACCCCAGGCTGTTCCTATACCCCTTGGGGAGTCGACAAAATTGATGTTGGGACCCCAGCGCTGAGAATGCTGTCAAATATCTGCTCTCAGGTGCTATATTTTGGCAGAAAAATCCATTTGAGATAACTACTATTGTTTTGTATTTTTTCCACACAATGTTATTCATCAATGCAGCACTGTGTGTGTTTTGTACTGCAAATGTTTTTGTGCTTGAGTTTAGATGTCTATAGTCTAAAACTAGACGATATGAGTTGTTGGGTTTCATTACGGGAAACAAAGAATTATTCATTGAAGAGGTGCAAGTTTCAATTACCCACTGGTATTCAAGATGATCTAAGATCTCCCTGACCTATTTTTCCATTGTAATATGTTCATTCAACTCCGCTGTCACCAGAAATTCCAACAGGTTCTGTCGAGCTATTGTTACTTCGGCATGAACAGAAACAATGGTTCCTGTGGGGCAATATAAAAAAGAATGATACTAGTATGCGCAATCGCAGTGTAGGTAAGGGTTTTGGGGGATATCTCCTTTTGACATCAACCAAACCCCTACATACACTGCGATTGTGCATACTAGTATCATTATCTTTTACACTGTCCCACAGGAACCATTGTTTATGTTCATACAATAATTACCCTGGTTCTGTGTGAATAGGATTTCCCTTGTTTCTTTTATCGATCTTTACTTCTGCTGTACTGTCTAGCATCGTCAGAGCCCATTCCCCGTTCAGTCCGCAGAATTCTGGGCATGTCTAACTTTGAGACCTGCTACTTTCTTCTTTTTTAATTGAGGTTTTACTTTAGGCTTTTCTCCTTTTTTGGATGCTTAATCTGAAGTGTGTTGTGCGTCTTTGGACTTTGTATGCTCTTCTTGTCTGTGTTCTGACCGTCCTTCCCTCTCTGAGTTTTTCGATGAGCCCTGAAAGGAATGAGAGGAACATGTATCAGTGTCCTGATACCTGTCAGGTTTTTTAATGTTGTCCCTATTCCTAAGGTTATATCTCCTTTCAGAGGGTTCCTGTTGAGGAGACCTCCCTCTGGATTGAGAGCTATTCTCTTTATTCTTTTGTTAGTTGTTATTATCCTATTTCTTCTTTGAAAAAGCAGGTGCTTGCCTACAGGTATCCTTTTCAGGGCATGAGTTGAGGTTTTATTGCTCTAGTTCCCAAACTGTCTCTACCTAATTATTCATACACAGTTTCAATTATTATAGGTAATTCATGTTCCTATTGTAGAGGAGTAAACTCCTTCAAGTGTTGGCGCATTGCCACCAATGCTGATTCCCCTTTAATATTTGCTAATATTATAGCTGATACCTGGACAAAATTACCTAGTAATTTCATCCCTAAGTTCAGAGCAGGTTCTTCTCCATACTCGTACAGTATTTGTCTTAATACATCTGGGATTACTGCTAATGAAGGGATACCATGAGTTCTGGTGTATATGGCAGCGAAAAATGTGCCCCAAGAGGTACAATCCTCTATCTGGTGGGTTATCCCCATGGGCAAGCATATTGTTAACATGCTGTGTTTATTTGTTTTTTTTACAGTGAGTGTGGGGTTAAGCTTTAGACTAGATTGGAGAGCCTTTGTTGTCGCTATAAGAACAAAGAATTGATTTGTATTTGTGGCCATGCTATAGAATAAGATGATACATTGTGAATATGTTGTTGTGACTTTGTGATCCTGTAATTAATGCTAAGCCTCTTTAATAAAAAATATTTTTTAAAAAAAAGTTTCTGTATATTTCTTGTGGGCTGGTGTTTGGGAATATTGCCTCTAGTTGGGTTATTTTTAGAGCTACCCAGAATGGCGTTTGTTCACGTTTTGTGGGCATCTTGCCCATGACTGCATGTAACGTTTGTGGTGTGATTTTAGTTGTTGATGTTTGAATTGGACCTGTTGGTGTAGCCATCGCTTGCTGAAGTGTGAGTGTTCTCATCACAAACTGGGTCATGTTTCTGTAAAGTTTTATTAATTCTTTATGAAGTGTAAGTAAATCTCCTAATGGCATAGTTTCAATGTCAGGATCTGGTGTGTAGGCCTCTAGTACTGGCCATGTTGCTCAGCCTCTTCCAAGCAGAGTCGTACTTTATTTCTTGTATGGGGTAGGACGCCTTAAAACCAGTATAAATGCTCCTGGTAAGTGAACGGAACTTCATTGTCCTCGTACGGACAATATTCGTTCAGTATGTCATCTTCTGTGTACTAATGAAATGTCTTTGAATGTGCATTTGCCTGTGGGAATGTAACTCATGAATAGAACATATCTGTTCAAAATGATTTGTGTGACTAAATCACGAAGGTCACCGGCCCACCCCTAACTGTTAAACCATATGAAGCTAGCTTTGGGGTGATGGCATTTCTAAAATTTTCTGTAATTTGTATTGCATCTGCATCTTCTTCTTCGGCTGAGAGATTTAGCTCATGTACAGCGTTATCCACTTACTCAGTCATTGTTTTTAGTAAGAAGAGTTTTCCAAGGAAACCAAGATAAGGTGTTATGCACAAATAGAAACAATGTGTCCTTGAAGATTGATTAACCAACAGCCAATAAATAGGATTTCATCTACTCAGCGGCGGTGGATTTCTGTACCCTCCCACTCCAGGCGTCTCCGGAGAAATGTGAGAAAGGGTCTCTTAGAATAGCACGACTGAACTACACAGATTTGACTGTTAAATAAGTACCCAACCAACATTGGGCGCCATGTTGTGTAGTTCCTATAAAACCTATATAGGTTCTGCACATTTAGGCAACATACACTGTAGGATTGGTGTCAGACTTATTCTAGACACCCCCACCGGCTATGCTGACCTGTGTACCACCTAGCTCACAATACCACTAGAAACTCCTCTTACCAAGGAGAGAATAGTTCTTGGCAACTGACGAACATGACAACCCTGATACCTCAGGACCATGGAAACAGTGTACTACTTTTTTCCCAATCACTCATGCTCACTTAGTCTCAGAGAGATGCACAGAATAAACTGTATGGACGTTTTCAATAAGTATTTATTGAACAGTTGTTGTTCTAGTTTAAATAGGTGTGCTGAAACACTCATTAGACAGTAACGACATATGATTATAAGCACTAAGGGGCATATTAACAAGGAACAGGGAAAATTAACGCTAAGGGCGCTTAGCGTTAATTTTTTTAACGCCCGCTATCCCTGGATAATATCGCCTGGTTATCGCGTTATTAACAACGCTAACTGCCAAGGCGATAAAAAAATCCAGCAATAGCGGCATTTTGGGAGGTTATCACTGGTAATGCAGCGATAAAACTACAAGGATAGGGATATCCTTGTTGATAGACCATGGTTGCCTCAGCCATGTAATCCACCACCTCCCATTGGATTACATGGCTAAGTCTGAAAATTAGCAGACGTAAAAAAGCAGCGTTAACCCTGGTTAGCGCTGCTTTTTTTGTATCTAACAGGGTTAGCGTGAAGCTTGATTATTTTGCTCTGGAACGCCCACTTTGCATCTCATTAGAGATGCAAAGGGAAGCGTAGTGGAAAAGGGTGCTAACATGCGATTTTGCATGTTAGCACCCTCTTGTTGATAGGGCTATATTTTTTATCTCTGCTTCTTTGGCTTTTAAAGCCAAAAAAGTGGAGATACAGACCTTGATAATATGCCCCTAAGAAAGTAAAAGGATGGTAGATTTCTACCATTTTGCTATAACTATGAATACAGGCAACATTAGCACACATTAGTACGCGGACATTAGTCTGCGTACCAATACTACGCAAGCGTTACAACGCATGAGATGTAACAACGCATAGCCTTTAGTACGCAAGTTGTTACATCGCATGCGTTATTACAACGCATGCATAGTCGGTTAGGAGGCGCCATTTTCATGAAGAGGGTCTGCTGTGTGCACAAGTCGGGGAGGGGGCACGCGCCTGCCCTTGGGACTCCTTATTGTGCCTGCCCACGACGGAGGAAGTTGGAGGAAGCAAGAAGGGTGAGGAGATTTGGGAGTAGGCCCAGGACTGGGGCTAGGGGGAGTCTCGGGCTGGGGGTAGTGTTTTAGGGTTTAGGGTAGTGTTCTGGTGTTGGTGTAGAGTACAGTAGTGTTGTATGGTTTAGGGTGGTGTCTGGGGGTCAGGCAGGGTAGTGTTTGAGAGTAGGGACAGGACTGGGGCTAGGGGCAGGGTCATGCTGGGGTAGTGTTTTAGGGTTTAGGGTAGTGTCGGGGGTCGTGCAGGGTAGTGTTTGGGAGTAGGGACAGGACTGGGGCTAGGGGCAGGGCATGCTGGGGGTAGTGTTTTAGGGTAGTTTTGTGGTGTTAGTGTAGTGTAGGGTAGTGTTTTAGGGTTTAGGGTAGTGTTGGGGGGTCATGCAGGGTAGTGTTTGGGAGTAGGGACAGGACTGGGGCTAGGGGCAGGGTTGTGCCTGGGGCAGTACTTTAGGGTTTAGGGTAGTGTTGTGGAGTTTGTGTAGTGTTTTAGGGTTTAGGGTAGAGTTGGGGGGTCGTGCTGGGTAGTGTTTGGCAGTAGGGACAGGACTGGGGCTAGGGGCAGGGTTGTGCTGGGGGTAGTGTTTTAGGGTTTAGGGTAGTGTTGTGGAGTTTGTGTAGTGTTTTAGGGTTTAGGGTAGTATTGGGGTCGTGCTGGGTGGTGTCTAGGGGTCAGGCAGGATAGTGTTTGAGAGTAGGGACAGGACTAGGGCTAGGGGCAGGGTCATGCTGGGGTAGTGTTTTAGGTTTTAGGGTAGTGTTGTGGAATTTTTGTAGTGTAGGGTAGTGTTTTAGGGTTTAGGGTAGTGTCGGGGATCATGCAGGGTAGTGTTTGGGAGTAGGGACAGGACTGGGGCAAGGGGCAGGGTTGTGCTGGGGGTAGTGATTTAGAGTTTAGGGTAGTTTTGTGGCATTAGTGTAGTGTAGGGTAGTGTTTTAGGGTTTAGGGTAGTGTTGGGGGGTCATGCAGGTTAGTGTTTGGGAGTAGGGACAGGACTGTGGCTAGGGTCAGGGTTGTGCTGGGGTAGTATTTTAGGGTTTAGGGTTGTGTTGTGGAGTTTGTGTAGTGTAGGGTAGTGTTTAGTGTTTAGGGTAGGGTTAATGGGGGGTCGTACTGGGTAGTGTTTGGCAGTAGGGACAGGACTGGGGCTAGGGGAAGTGTTGTGCCGGGGGTAGTGATTTAGGGTTTAGGGTAGTGTAGTGGTGTTTTAGTAGTGTAGGGTAGTGTACTTTTGTAGGGTTTTGGTAGAGTTTTTAACTTTTGGATGTGAAGTGTAGTGTATTTTTATTTAGTGTTTTTTTTTTACTAGGCAAGTTTTTAGTTCGCATACATTAACACTTTCAATGTAATGGTATGCAAACTAAAAACTTGCGTAGTAACGGTTAATGCTAAGAAAAATGCGTAGTAATGGCATGCAAACGAATTGCATGCGAAATAACGAGTCATATTCTACAGGCCAGTCTATAAAATACATGACAATAAAATGCGTACTCCTGCAATGCTACCCTAACTAGATGTAGACCACTGCGTACCTAACTAGATGTAGCCCACTGCGAGCTGGAATATCTGCATGCAGGAATCTCAGCGTGTCGCGTCAGTGTGTCGGCAGGGAATTCCTGGTCTCCTCTGTTTGTCTCAGCAAGATGTGATGTTTATATATCCAAAGGTCTCTCTGGGGGTTCTACCTTGCTGTGTCACTTGTTGGACTTAGGATGACGTTGGGAATTAACTTTATACATAGATATTATACAGGAGATGGTAGTCCTGCTGAATTTCCAAGAATCGTCATGCATAATGTATGAGGCTTTTGCCAGGGAAAATCCTGTGTTATGTGTGCCTTGTCGTATATAGGCAAAAGGTCAGTCCCCAAGAGCCTTTATGTGTGTAATGTAGTGGAGAGTATAGGTGAAATGTTACAATGTTACCTGAGCCTATATTGGGGTACCTATATGGAATATAACAGTGTGTCCTATCCATCTCCATCTTTTTCTTATAATGATGGTGTCCATGCTCTCTTGTTTGCATCTGGCGAGCAGTTCTGGATGGGGATGTTTCGCGGCCAGACAATATGCAAGAAGTTTCTCCTGTTACTGGTATGGAAGGCTGACAGTTTGGTGATGCAGCATTTGCCTTCAATCTGAGCCATTCTAAAATGTGGACAGAATGCAGCCCTGGTAAAGCCTTAGCTTGGTGTTAATGCTATACTGAAATTACCTTCACACATTTTCAGCATCCTGAAGGCTATCCTGGCCTTATTCAGTCTGCTATTATGTCACGACTTGCCCCTTCATCATGTCTGATAGTACTGCTCAGGTAGGTGAATTCTTCAGTCATGGCTAGTTCCTATCCATCAGCTTTGATTGAAGAGTTTGTGATGTGGAGTGTCATGACCTTTGATTGCTTCGTGTTGACCTTCAGTCCCACTTGCTGTGCATAGATGTTGAGGCAACCCGTCATTTCCTGCATGTGCTAGTGTTTATGTGTGTGCGAGAAAGGGAGAGCAAGGCTGGGTCCTTTGCATAGTCATGGTCCTCCAGTGTAGAGAATAAGGTAGAGCTAAGTGAAATAATAATCTGTCTCCAAATACAAATGTATCTCTGAAAATATTCCTGAACAGCGGAGCTCTCTCTTAAACCACAAATCGTAGCATGAGATGGTGAAAAGGTTTATCTTAAGCAAACAGGGATCGGAGAGCTGAATCCAAAATTCAGGCATTCCTCCGTGTTTATGCCCTAAAATTTTACACTTTTCCATGCCAGAAGTGAGATTTTAATTTCACCTGGTTGAACATATTCTCCAGAACCCCAAATCACCGGATTATTGGGTGACAGGATTCAGGAGGCTCACCAAACATTTCCTACTTTCAGCAGTTCGAGTCTGCCCTTTCTAGTTATGGGTTGAGAGCACAGCTGTCTTCAACACCTATTGCCAATTTTAGTTATTGGCTTCCTTGGATTAGCCTTTTTCAGCCATAGGTTTAAGGCATCGGCAATCATATCTTAGTTCAGCCCTGGGGTATATTTTCCTCACTGTAATTCTATTGGCTGTTTGGGGTATCAGTCTGCCTCGTGTTTTACATCTAATAAAGTACACTTCACACTTGTTTTCCCCATTTAATTCCTTATCTAATACATGCATTATACAAAGAAAGCTATGTTTACAAATTTTGTTTTACTGGAGGAGGCATTACTTTTTTATATGACTCCCCTGTGAGCCCAACTTTCAAATTGCTACCTAATTTCTTTTTCTGTGTCACACCACCAGTGCCACAAGAACAATACCATATCACCACAGTGTATACCACCATCAAATACCACTTCTACCACCAAATCTGTACCACCACAAAATCTACCCAATACCAACAAAACAACTAATAATACACTGACACAATAATACACCACCACCAACATCATCACCAATATCATTTTGATCACCAATCCTGTACCAACATCAATATCACCAATACCAACAAAACTAATACCACGACCTTCAATACCACTAGCAACACAATATTAGTATCTCTTCTAATAACACCAACCCCACAATCACCTCCGCCACCACACCAAACACTATGAATACCATTAACTATACCATCACTACCAGTATAAACACCAATACTACCACAAACAATAAGACCACTAGTCATACTATCAATACCAACCACCACCATTGATATCACACCGCTATCAATTTCCCCAATATCACCACCAGAATACTAGTGCCACCATCAATACTACACCAGCAGTGCTACCACCAAGACCAGATCAATGCCATCACCCCACTACCAAGTATAAGTAGTGTCAATAGGTCTGGCATTAACTTGCTGTTTTATTAAAAAGTAATTCCTGCACGCATGTGTTTGCATGGATTGTAATACGAAACCAAGTCTTATTGGTTGTGCCAGTGTTTGTTTTAAATGCCTTGTGCGGAAGGTCGGTACACTCAGTTTCGTTTTTAAGGCCGTAAGGAGTTGGGTATTGGACTACTTTCCTACCCCCTACTTCCCCCCCTGCACTTAATCTGGTTATTATGTCTATGAAGTGGCATGCCACATTACATGAATTGCAAAGGGACTATTTTTTATCTTAATTGAACCTGCAATAGACAGCCTGCACATTATCTGACCCTTTGCTTTCATTGACTATTGCATCTACAGGAGAATCTCACAGAAAACATCATATTTTTGGGAGGTCTGACCTGCGTTTGGAAGCTTACATATACTTTGAGGGTTGGGGAGTGCGATGCCCTGCTAGAGGGAAAGATATGCAATCCAGAAGGGTATTCCTCACGTACTCCGTAAAATCAGGTTGAGGCAGTGTTCATTGGCGTGTATTGGGCCTTTGACCAGATGGCGCAAACTCCATCTTCTTCAATTCTTTTGCGCAGGCTGAGATAACTGAAGTTGTTTTCAGTGGTACTATGGAAATAAAACAGTGTGGATTACGCAACTGGTGTACGTTGTCAGGTGTGGTACAAAAGGAGTATGTGGATATTTTCAAGTAGAAGAAAGGTATACAAATATTGTGTTTAGCTACACACAAGCTACCTCAAACTGATTAAAAAAATAAAAAAAATAATGTCAAGGGTACAATTAAGCAAAAGTATAAAAAACAATATGAAAGCTTGGACATTTAAATATATGTATTTCAGATATTTGTCCATGAGGTCGTAAGGTACTCCACAGCCTCCTCTCAACCTTTGTGACCAATGTACTGCTCAGTGAGCTCTCCTGCATCCTTAACCAGCTTGTTTCTCTGAATCCTTTGACTCCTTTAGAAATAACATATTCATGCCAATTTAGAGCAGCACTGGCAAAAAAGAGACCACATTTTCCTAGTTTACTGCAACTGGATCTTCAACACAATTGTATTGGTGCGCTACCTTTTGCGTATCCACATCCCATCAGCATAAATTGTCTAAGTGTCTGATATCAGCATTCTCCTCTTCTCATTACACACCTGTCTCTTCAACATAGTTGTATGATTTTAGGGTTTCATATGGCACCTCTTTGTCAACAATTCTAAAGTCTCAATTCATCTATCACTGACTGTTTCAAACACTGGGTGCCCTGATGCACAACACCGCCAAACTGGGAAAAATATATTTCCCTGCCTTTGTGGTCCTAAATTCAGCCCTTCACTGAAACTTATTTAACCCAACACCACTCTTCATCATCTATCTGTGATATAGAATGTGCTTCTTTTGAACCATTGGTTACAGATCTTGGACCCTGACACTCGTTTTGGGGGGGCAAGGGGGGGGGGAATCTCATTTTTTATTATACATTTCAGCATCAGGATTCAAACCAAATCAAAAGCAAGAAAGGCAGAGAAGACAGATAGAAGGTAGAAGAGAAAGATAGGACACAATGACAAAGTGAGAAAGCAGAGATAAAAAAAGTTTGCGAGACTGAGATTAAACAGACAGAAAGTACAGGGCGGTGAAAGAAAGAGTCAAGATTAGGCAATCTTGGGGGTCAGCAACCCTGGCATTCCGCAGCTGGCTCTGCAAAAAAACGTTGAGCCCTGCCTTTAAAACCCCCCAAATTTAGCACTATATATATATGATCACTTCTACTTAATTAGGAGAATCCATAAATTCACCCCTGGAACACTGTTGCTGTCTTCCTCAACCTCACCTTGTCTCACGCTTCATTCCACCACATCCCTCACTGCTATCCCTCCCTAAGCATGCCTTCAAATCCCTGGATAAAGCCCTCCACCTTCCCACCCATATCATTTCCAACTTTCCTGATCCACCCTAATCTTACATTACTGGCATCAGGTTTTAGGGCTCTCAGACCATGCTATAAGGGCCCTATAGTCCTCACACTCATGCTTAAACAACCTCTATGAGTACCCACATCCATCCTCTTCTTACTGATTCCCGACACCTCCATCACGACCTGGACATCTGCTTCCACAGCAAAAATGTAGATCCCTCACCATCTCACCGCCCATCACCTAGAACGCTTGCTGATAACCTGAGATCCAAGACTGCCCTCATCTCTGTCAAGACCACAATAAAAACACTACCTCTTCCATGAGAAATCCTTCTATGGTCACTGAATTTCCAGCTGCTCTACCATGGATTGGTGTATGTGACCATGATCATTCTCTAAAAAACGCAAACTCTACTTTGAGTTCACTCCAGTCCAGGCCCTGTGTGCAATATTGTAGCCTCCTGAGTCCTGTATACTGGCATTACTTCATAGTTTATCGCTAGTAACCAGTTTGTATCATCATGCATTTCCAAGCATACTACTTATGCACCGGGGCAATATTGTATCGTATTCACAAATAGTACCACAATCTGTCAGAATCAAACAGTTTAATTAAAATCTGAGGGGCACATGGACACGGGCTTATTACCACCAGAACGTCAGTTTTTATGGCGTTCTGGTGGAGATAAGGACTTTGCCTTATTTACAAGACAACATTGAGCCTTAATGCCGCCTTGTAAATAAGGCCCCTTTTCACACAGAACTTAGCGTAAGAGGGGTGAGCAATGGGTGTTGCAGTGGGCGTTCCACCATAACACTCATTGCTTTTGATACATCAGGATTCCTGGCATATCTGTTAAATCCTCACACCATGGAGCTCAGTAGTGTAAATACGCCGCATCCATGGTGTCACAATTTTGGTGCTTTGAATAGTGTTGCACCGCTATTTTTGCCCAGCGATGCGCCACTTTTGATAAACGAGGCCTGAACAATCATTCCCTACAATGCAGGCACCCTTGCACTTGGTGCAAGGGTGCCTGCATTGGTGCTAGGCAGCTAGATTTGGTAGCCAGCACTAGGGCAAACACATGGGTGCGCATGGGTGCGTTGCATTCTTGTGAATACAGCGCATTCCTAAACTGAGGGAGGCACAGCGTTAGAAATTTTGGAGCTGCACTGCAGTCCGTCAGTTCATTGTAAATATGCCTCTATGTGTTTTAGCCCACTGAATCATTTAGGGCTGTTCACAGTACCGTTATAAGGTATGATAGTTTATTAAACTGGCACTTTACTAAACATCTTTTCCTTTAATTCTGCAATCCAGCAAAGCTATATGCACACAAACTGTGCGACATGCGTTTCTAAACTATTAACTCAGTAAGTTGCTTACACTGGCTAAGTCCAACTGTGTATGAATACAGTTCACTGCACGCTTAAAAATCAATTTAGTCATAAAAAAGAAAGCAACATTAAATGCCAAAACGCTGGTAATAAACAGCTACTGTTTCGAACGCAGTGTGTGTGGCCAAAAAAGTATGTCATTCAGAAGAAAAATCCAAAAAGAGTGTTTTTCCTTCCAGACAGAAGCCAGAAAGAGAACGATTGTGGGTGGGCGGTGAAGGAAGTTTGGGGAGAAAAAAGCTGATTGTGAGGGGGGCCTGGCAAGCTGCGCTCAAAGTTTAAGCAAACAAAAAAACAGGGAAGGGGAATATTTTGGTAAAACGATTTCCAGGTTAAACAAGCATTGGCACAGCCAATAGGTCTCGCCTTTGGGACCTTATAAGCGTTTAGCCATGCAGCACATTATCCTGGGTGCTGTGCATCTAAGGATTGAAGAACTATACATTTGCTACACACTGGGTCGTGCAGTTTGATTCAGGAATACATCCTTGCCTCAGGAAACATTTATGGGAGGTGCAGGTCTGCTAGACAGAGGTGGGAGAGAAAGGTGGGACAGTGAGAGGGATTGAGTTTGGGAAGACCAAAAGGTGAAAGGAGGCCACAGTGGTGCAACAGAGGAGCCTACTACACTTGTATGGGGGAGAGGAGGGGTGCACACCCTTCTGTCACTAAAAGAGTTTTGCCTAAGGCCTAATAAATCTCCAAGATACATGAGTCTCGGGGGTACTCGCCACACTCTGCAGGTAGCCCATCATTTTGCATGACACCACTGTAGAGGGGTTGTAGGGGGGGTGAATCAGAAAGCTGGGGGAGGCAAGTGGGAGAAGTTTATGATGGAGGCAGGTGAGTGAGCCAGAAGAGAGAGAGAGAGAGGACACCACAGTGAAAACGATGTGTGGGAGAGCAGAAAAGAAACAAGATTAAGAAGAAAAAAGAGGCAGATATTTTTAGAACAGAATTGGTCTAGAATATCCTTGTGATGGTCTATATGTTCCAGCCTTTGCACCGTAAGTTGACCGGGAAGTGGTTTGCGGTCAAAAAAGGCCTTGTGAGATATCAGTACACACGCCAGAAAAGTGGGGGCTGTTTTCTTAATGGTGGAGGCTGGTTTTGTTACTGGGAGATGGTTTTGCAACAGTGTTGCAATATTGCCCCCCTGTAACAAAAGCAGCATCAGTGCTTCTCACTAGCACATGCCCCAACCCCCGGGGACAGTCCAACTGAATTGCCAGGGCTGGTTTGAGTTCCCAGTCCGGCCCTGCCGACATAAAACCCTATATGTCATCCTTCACTTTGAAGCCTGACTCGTCATTAATCCTGTGGTGTGCCTGCGAAACAAAGACTGAATACTTCTAATCTGACACCATGCGTGAACCTGAAACGATTACTTCATCTTTCTGCAATAAATCCTGCGAGCTTAAACTAAAGGATCTTCATAGTAGTAAGTGGGACTTAACATATATACATTTGTTCCAGCTAAAAGACAGAGGTGTGTCTTGTTTTGCAGATAACAAATTCCTATTGTCCAGAACAATACATTTAAAAGGAGTCAGGCACTGCTTAATTTGAGACTGTAGTTGCAGGTGGGGCCAACAACTCATTTTTGGGGACTGCCACTATTATTCCTCCACAGACTTTTGTCCAGAGCAAGAGAGAGAAAAGCACAAAAGAGAGTGGGAAAGAAGGAGGAACAGGACGATGGAAAAACAGTGACTTGGGGGCATATTATCAAGAACGGCGTTAAACATTATCGCCGGTTTAGCAGCAGAAAACTGCTGCTAAAGCGGCTATAATGGGCTTGATAATATGCCCTTGACAATTCCAATAGAAGTCCATGTTCTGGTGTGAACATGGGCTTCTATTGGAATCCTCCAAGGCATATTGTCAAGCCCCTTATCGCTGCTTTAGCTGCAGTTTTGTGCCGATAATTTTAACGCTGTTCTTGATAATATGCCCTAAGAGAGAAACAAAGGATGAAAATAAACTGAAAAGTGAGATGAAGAGACCGGGGATCAGGTTTCCAGCAAGGTTTTCAGCTGCAGCACGTATTCTTTTAGAAAGTAGATATTAAAAGAAAATAATGAAGCAAAAGATTGGACCATACACCATAATATGGAGAGGGCATGCTTCCAGCACTGCTGCCGTTAAAGACAAGCACTTAAAGTTACATTAAAGTTACATTTTCAAAACTCGCGGGCTCTTTCCTTTTTGATCTTGTTAAAATAAAGTACGCGCCAAGACTTATGTTGCAATTTAAGTTACGAAGAACAAGCAGAAAACAAAGACTTAAAGCCAGGTGAAATTCGAGTCGTCCGAACCCTACAAAGCGCTGCTTGCTCTGGGTGTGCAGCCTTTGAAGGTGGCGCATGCCAGGACACCGCATTGTTCCACAAAGGACTCACTTCAAAGGCTGGCACGGGTCTGTCAAAGGCTTCCTGTCTAACCGTATGATTTGTGAGCTAAAAGTTGCAAGTTGATAAAAGTAAACCACTCTCGCTCCCAGCCCTGCACGGACGCTCACTCCCAGTCCTGCACCGAAGGCTCACTCCCAGTCCTCCACTGAAGGGTCACTCCAAGCCCTGCCCCGAAGTCTCACTCCCAGCACTGCACTGAATGCTCACTTCCAGCCCTGCATCTGATGCTTCTCTCAAATCATTCACAGCATTTCCCTCATGATTCCATCACCCAGAACAATCACAGCACAGCTGCCACAAAAATGCACCTCGTGGAAAGAGCTTCAGGTGCTACGTGCTGCTGAACAAGGTCACAAACTGCTGAAGAGAGAGGGGGCGAGGGCTCAAGAAGGGCGCCTACCCTCCAGAGACATGCTCCTCTGAAGCGCCTTGGAGCTCTGCACCTCACAGCATGGGCAGCGCGTGGGCCCCGGGGAGGGCAGGATGTGGTGGCCGAGAAACAGTGTCCGCGCGGAGCGGAAACAGGTCTCCCCTCAGCTGCCACGCGCGAGGTGCACTCTCGGACCCAGCACACGTCTCCAGCTGCGCCGTCCTCGTCCACCGAGAGCCCAGGCATGCATTAGCGACAAACCTGTCCAGCTTTTGCCTTTCCCAAGGGCGCCCGGAAGAGTGATCCTCTTAGATGAAACAATTTATGACCGGCGCATTAGTGGAGCATTATTAAGGCACGCCATCGGGATCACGGCACGGGAAAAGTTTCCATGCGGTGTCACTGAGCCCCTGAGTCAGAGGGAATCTTTTATCATGCATATTGAGGACCTTAATTACATCCAGCGATTTTATTCTCATCAAATGTCTTGTCTCGATTAGCGGTTTTATTTCTCCGGCGCTGGGAATTCATGTGACGGGAGATTATATATTTTTTTATGAGGCACTTCTGAGCATAGGGACGGCTGCGAAGAAGAGCTTTACCAGCTCTACAGAGGAACCGGGATTCGTCAGTAGGTGAGCAATCTGTTTTCAATTATCGTGCCCATGTCTAGGCACGATAATTGAAAACAGATGTGGCCTGTGTGGGTAACCGCACGCAATAGGCTGTGGGCGGAGCAAGGGCGGGACATGCACCTGCCTTTGCCCAATTGCGTGCTGTCTTTGTTAAAAAGACCCACGCAAAGCCCAATAGCAGGGGACAAAACGAAAAGCACACGCTTGTGCATGTGTGTGAGTGTGTGGTGAGATTTCAAAAGCCCTTACATAAAGTCGAGCAGAGTAGTGCATACGCGCTGCGCTTGGCTCGACCTAAAAACACGCACACATACATTATGTCAGAGGAGAATGATGGTGAAAGGATGTCTGCTGAATAACACAAGGGTAGCAACTGCCTTTCCTGCTCCAAAAAATGATCATTATTCAATATTTATTAATTAACATTGACACAAAACACACCATTGTTTTATAATGGTTGTATGGCATTGGCCACCACCTACAATACTATTTGATTTCTTTTCTAGAGCTGACGATCTTCAGACTGTCATCCACTGCAAACCAGCAGACACCACGACTCACCTTGTGCCATTATCCTCGATTGTCTTTTTTATCGTTAAATTATTACTCATTATCATCAAAATGTTATTTTGGCTGAACAGCCATAAAAGTGCATACACAATAAAAAAGGGCATGGCAATGAAAATTTTAAAAAACATTCACAACATTTAAAGTATAAAAATCACGCTTGTCCAAGGCATTTTGGTTACATTGGAAAGCAAGTGAAACATTCTAAATTGACTCTTTTAGCCTTTTTTCCTATAAAAATGAATAGTTTTACATAAGGTAAGAAGTATTTGTAAGGTAGCTAAGTGCAATTCAGTTTTATGGCCACCATAGTCGGGGTGTGCACAAATGAAAATAGTGATACTAAAATGGGAGTAAAGTCCTTCTTGCGTCTGCGCTTACTTATTACTGAGGCCAGTACTTAATTTGAGCTGGTGGTTTCTGGTGCTCGGCACTGGCACTTGTGACAGTCTGACACAAGGTAGATTTAGAGATGACCACAACAACAGTAAAATATACATTCAATATACAATAAAAATTACTCTTACCTGCTGTTCAAGCCATTCTTATAGCTTTGGGGGGGGCGGGGGGGGGGGGGCGGGTGAAATAGTCCAAATTGTCACACTTGTAGGAGGGTGGTGGTTAGTAGTTGTGTAGTCAATATAATTGGCAGCAAAGCAGGAGCAATGTTTGGTGCAAGCTGCAGTGGCCTCCTGGTGAGAGTCGGTCATGTTTTTTTTTTTACAAATTAAGCACTGATCAGGTGGTACACAGATTTTTGTCTGATTCTCCCTATTGCTAGCAGATAACAGTAAGAGCATACATCAGTCTTTTGGTGGTATCTGATCTTAATATCCCTAGGGGTTCTTTGTGCTCCCTATTGCCCATATTCTTACATAACGGGAGTATCCAATAGCGTCTACTGACTAATTATTACTCATTCGTTAAGTACAATTAGTATTATTTATCATGCAATATGTTTTTCTTGTTATTTAGTATATTATTTTTGCATATTTTATAAACACAATGTGATCCTCTGTTTCAAATGGAAGTGCCCCTAAGAAACACCCCCCCACCTTCTTCTCAGTTCGTCCTCTACCCAACAGCACTGGGTACTGAGCACTATAAATGTAAAATGTAGTGTCAGGACCTGCGCTAAACACATTTTCAGAAAACACCCCTATTTCCATTTCAAACCAATCAAGCTCACTACTGTATCTGGTCACCCTCTTCCACTCATGCCTCTGAAAGTCAAAAGGTGACATTTCTGCTTTCTGAGCACTGGCATGTGGACTGCTGGTCAAGTTCCAGGCTAGGAAAATGGCAGGTAAGGGAGTGGGCAAGGAAAGAGTGTCTGGGAAACACTTAGCTCTACTAGCTGTACCATGAGGGCCTCAGGTACTGGCCATTGTAGCAGGAGCACCTGGGCATGGAGTTTAAAGTGAAAATAAACTAGATATGAATTTAATGACTGCCACTGACAGTACGCTGTCACCCTGTCCAACTCAACTGCTCCTGTGTGGGTCTGCACCAATGCACTTGTCCGTTCCTGCACAATTTCCACTTTTAGCACAGCACTCTTGGTCATGCACCAGTCCACACTTTTGGTATCACTTCTGGCTGCACACTAGCGAGTCTTCTGCCAACCCTGCTCCTACTCGGAACCCGACTGTCCTAAACACACTTTGCTGGGCAACACACAGATCTTGCAACACCTCTGGGCTTGCCCCTTCCGCTTGCCCTGGACCTGGACTTGGTCTGCAGCCCCTGTGTCACTCCACAATCCATGCGGCACAGCTGACAGCCTTGTACAACTCATCACCCTGCACGGTTCCTGGCCACGCCCCGCCTGAGCCTTGCACAAACCCCTCCCTACACATGCATGAGTCACCACACCCAGTGCTGCACCAGCTTCCCCCACAGATATATGAGGGCACCACATCAAGCTATGCACCAATCTCTCTTCATACAAGCATGATAGCACTGCACATCTCTGTACAATCCCTCCCAATACACATTTGAGGGGCTCCTCAACAAGAAATCATTGTATTGTTCCCATCAAGCAGTGCTGCCCAGGTGTTCTTTGTCAAGTTAGAGAAGTTCAGGAGACCACAATGCCTGAGTTGTCAGGTGAAGATAACATTGAAGTCAACACTTAGGGTCTGATTGATAATGGTAATTATGCACATGTATGTTTACTCACATGTATACTCACCACTACACCTAGGTATAAGATTCTACTTTTTTATACTCACCATTTCTTAGTGGAGAGTTACACATAGGTGCAAACACACATGCCTGGGTGGAGAATTTTGCAATTGTATTTATAACTGTAAAGTTATTCCAAGTAACTCTATGATAGTATTTCACAGTCCAACTATTTGATGGACATGAATGCTACGAAGGCAGACACCTCTCAAAGGATATAGACATTTAATAAGGTTTATTATTTCAAAAATGCTTTAACATATAAGAAGAATGTAAATTCTTTTAAAATATAAATTATTAACCTGGAAATGTAAAATACTATTTCAAAGTACATTAACTCCTAATAATAAAGGTGTATTAAATACTACAATAATTTAAATCAATGAATTACATTTATAAATATTAATGTTTAGTCAGTAATTAAAAAATACTCACCACCACTAAAAATTGTATTTGTGTTTATTATTACACAAACGTGGTCACAAGTTATATATTTAATTAAATTAAAATGTTTTAATGGTTTTTTTAACAGAAATTTAAAAATATGTGTTTCTTATTATATTTTTAAGTACCTAAAAATATATATTTTAAATGATGAACTATTATAAATAGTTTAACAGTATATCCAACAAAGTGCTTTTTCATTTTCTTGCCTCCATTGACTTCTATGGAAATGTGTACCAATACCAGGGGTTGGCCATGGATGGTGCTTGACTTACTCCAAGACTCACTTGGAGAACATTTACACCTGTTTTCATTGTCAAGTAAGGGAGTTTGGCTCTCAGGACAGAGTACACAAATATTGCGATGTTATTGTAATAAAGCGGTGCTCAAAAGTGAAGGGATGTTTTCCCTGCGTTCCTTAACACAGAGGTAAGATAATTGAAACAAGTCTCCAAGCACTTGCAACAGTGTATAAACACAAATGTGAGTCATCCAATCACACTTATGTACTCCAATATTTTCTTTATTTGGATTCAGATTCCTCTACCAGCCAACACGTGTTTCGTCAGTGGGTGCGTCATCCTATGACTTCCTCAGGGCTGGAAAATTAAATTAAACTTGTCTTACATAGTCATCATGTGCATACGTTTGGAACATTGCACACAGTGCACATATCAACTTGTACAAAGTGCAGTCATTGGTGGAAACGCATACTTCTTTACACTTAATGAACCGCTATTTCCACAACCATCATCCCTACATGGGTGCAGTTATTTTCATGAGACATGCTTTGGCACTTTTCGACACCTCTTACCTTGGTTGCCACTATAACCAGGGAATAAATTATTATAAATCCATAATTTGAGTGAGTTGTGTAAAATTATTTATTTAGGCCAATATAAGTAAATGTGTCAAAAAAGTGTGAAAGTAAGAAAGTGCAGGCAATACCAGTGTAACAAGTACCCAATCTCCAAATATAAGTGACCGCTACCCTTATACTAAAGTACCTGTAATCCGCAGTATCACTCTATGGGAGAAACATTTGTTTTAAAAACCATACTAAATGCTAGTACATCCTACTACATTATCAATTCTTTGGTGTGTAAAATTTCATATTTACATACCATAAGTCTGTAAAGTCTATCTCCATTTTTAAAGAAATGGCGTTATAAGCAATAATTCAGAATCAGTGTGCAGGTGTATTCATACCTATTAATGTCTGCTACCTACAGTGTAAAAAAGATTGAACACTATACTAAACTCAGGGTCCATCACCTGATGTTGCCGTGAAATTCTAATCCGATCTCTAAATCAGTAACTGTGCGGCGCCCCCCATCTCCTGAGTCTCTGGTTCTTACCCATGTTCAGGCCAAAGTCTCGGCATCTGTCTTGGCATGTGTGCCTACTTCCGCGTTCAGAGTGGGTGCCATCTTGTTTCACTTTTATACATCAGAATGTTTGTGACCATTTTCTGATTAGAAGACGTACCACGTAAGTCATCCAAATGACTCTGCCATCTTGGAGAGTGTAAATTTACTTGACATTACATTCCTTAACGCTGAGATATTACAGCACTGAGGGTGCCTCAGTGATAGCTCCAAGTGAAGGTGTGTGGTTCTTCCACATTATAACTACAGACTTATACAGATTATAAGAGAAGCGAATGAAGGAGGTAATATTATTATAATTAACCGCCTTGATTATAATCAAGAAATTCACTCACAACTTAGCAAGGCTTCCTGCTACAAAACATTGGATAGTAAAGCAATCTCTAAATTTACTACAAAAATCAACATTAAGTTAAAACAATGGTATGATGACTGTCTCTTGACCATTGATTATTACCATTACTTACAAATAAATCGTCCCAGATAACCATGTCTGTACACACTTCCAAGATTCACAAGGAATCTACATGTCTCCCAGGACAACCCATTGTGTCTGGTTTCTTCGGGCCAATAGATAGGCTCTCCGAATATGTAGATTTAGTTTTACAGCCATATGTGGGGAAATTACCTTCGCATATTCATGATACTGGACATCTTTTAAACCTATTAAATGACATCCAATGGGAAACCGGATTGTGTATGGTCACCTTAGATGTGGAATCTCTCTATACCAGCATGTCACATAATAAAGGAATACATTAATTGAATTGCATACTGAATACAAGATCAGTGACACTTTTGGCACACACCCAGATGTTGATATCTATGACTGGGATCATTTGTGGAAACAATGTGTTCCTATTTGAAGATTCCTGGTACAGGCAACTACAGGGCACTGTTATGGGATACAGGCTTCCCCCTTGTGTGCCAACCTATTCATGGGGTGTTTGAGGAAGAGCATATCTGGGGCCACAGCGGTGCCAAGTGGATTGAGCATAAACTATTCTGGGGTCATTACATTGACGACTGCCTGATTATATGGACAGGTAGTGAAATACAATTGAAGGAATGTATAACTCCTCTGTATCAGAATGTTGTTAATATAAGGTTCTCATTAAAATACAGTAAGAAAGCAATTACATTTTTGGATGTGGAGCTGTATGGAAAAGGGGATAAGTTGCACAGTAAGCTTTCTCGCAAAGCTATGTCATGTAATACAACCTTACATGCTTCCAGTTCACTCCCTAACTGTCAAATTAACGCCATACCTTTTGGGGAGATGACGAGAGCAAGAAGGAACTGCAGTGAGGAGCATGAATTCAAAAAATGCATACAAAATATGGAAATAAGATTCATCGAAAGAGGATACAGTATGTGTGTAGTGAGATCGTCAAGGAGAAGAAAGGCTGGAATAGACAAGAAATACACATGGGATACACATGCTGAAAAGTGGGCCAAAACAAAGAAAATACATCATATTACCGACCATAATCAGTTGTCTCACAGCTATCGTAAATGTTTGAAGTCACATTGGCACTTCTAAAGGCCTGATAACATGTTGGAAGATTTTATACCACCATGGCCATGTATCACATTATGCAGAGGTCGTGCACTGGGAGCTTAACTAAACCCAAGCTACCTCAAGCAATAACAGCAAGATAACTGCCTCACACTGGATTTTACAAATGTGGTAACTGTACTATGTGCAGGTGAGCCAAGAATGAAACTAAAACATTCAGCGATAGAAATATGAAGGAGTACAGTATATGCATGAACGTCACATGGCACACTAAGTTTGTGGTATATATCATTCTGACCATGTGTATGTAGGAAGCACAATTTGCGCTCTTATAGACAGAGTGAGTGAGCATATGAAAGCAGTAAAAGCAGATTATGTAAGATATCCAGTGGTGTGCAAATGAATGAATGTCAATCACAAGGACCACACAGAAATGTTATGTTTTATGGAATCGATCATGGGCACAGGGCCCTGAGAAGTGAAAACAGGGAACTGTCCTCGATGACGAAACTACATTTGAATATGGCTTGATCTAGATCAGGAATTACACTATTTATTGGGTGATTGACAGATCGGTTCACCTGAACTAAGAGGATCAGGAATGAGCATATCCTTCTGGATACTAGGATCACAGTAATACCTGAATATACATATGATGGAAGCCCGAGAAAACACCACACAAACCGCCGTGAGGGGGACGGCTATCCAGGACTCCATTGCCCAGCAGCCAGTGGGGCCGTGATGCTTCTTTCCATGCCCCGAGGCACAATAAAACGTGTTTCGGTCTCCTGCCACACGGGAAGCTTGAGAAAACACAGCAAAAACCGCCTTGAGAGGAACGGCTATCCAGGACTCCATTGCCCAGCAGCCAGTGGGGCCGTGATGCTTCTTTCCATGCCCGGAGGCACAATAAAACTTGTTTCGGGCTCCTGCCACACGGGAAGCCTGAGAAAACACAGCAAATACCGCCGTGAGGGGAACGGCTATCCAGGACTCCATTGCCCAGCAGCAAGTGGGGCTGTGACGCTTCTCTCCACGCCCAGAGGTGCAATAAAGCTTGTGGCGGGTCTACAAATTTGGTAAAAGTCTGGGACAGAAACCACCAGTCATTGTGCCAGGATTCCCCATCAGTCATGATCTCAGGACTCATACAAATGAACACTGAGAAGGCCCTCTGAGATCTTGGGTTGGGGTTGGTGACTGCCATATCTCCTTGATGAGTTGGTCCAGAAGCATGGAATTTCTGTATCCTGCTAGAAAGAGGTGTCTTGCAACCTTCTTGAGGTAAGCAGCCTACTGACTGCAAGAGAGCGTTACCTGAAGTATCCTGAAGTAGATGAAGGAATAGCTTCCTAGAAGAAATAGACAGAAGAAGATAAGTAGAACAAGAGGGACACTAGCCCACTGTATCACAAGAAAGGTTCTGCACCAGCAGACCTTGTGGTGAGGCAGAGTGACTTAAGTTCTCCTTTAGCGTACCCGGAGATAAGCGACGTGTTCCATTATCCTGTGGCCACTTCGCACCACACCAAGACAAGAAATGTTTTGGGTGATTTAATTGAAAGAAGCAGAAGCCTCTGTGTCAATTTGGTGCTATAAGAAGTCGCTACCACATCCGAGGCATACGTCACTGGAAGACAAAGCACCTCTATTGTCTTGGAACTAGGAACAAATGAAACCGCAGTTGGTAGTTTTTCATCGCACACCTATGACCCGGACCACCACCTGGGGCGTAACGCAGGCCCCCGCGGTGTGGAGTACCCCGAGCTACAAGGGCCCCCCCCAAGCACAGTACTCAGCCCTGAGATCTCTGGATTACATTTGGAGCTGGGGCCACACCGTTTACCTTGCAGGGGGCCCCCCTCAACTTTCGTTATGCCAATGACCACCACTACCACCTGGGGTGGCCTCTCACTTATTTGGGAAGATAGCGTGAGTAGGGGCATGGTGAATATCTCACAAAGAAAATTTCCTTCAATCAATCAACGGAGAGTGAGGATGCCCACTCAGAGCCTTTGAGCGTATCGCTCCACCTCTTTAATTCGAAAGATATACACTTGCGTTTGACCCTGGTACCAGAGACTGCTTCAAAAACCAGCCAGACAGTTCATGGAAATTGCCACTGATTTAGAGGTTGGATGGTTTGGACTTCAACACTCGGCTGATTACCCCCGCTCTTATAATGGTTTGAAGCTTGGAAATTATATTATTTGAGTTAATGGGGGTGAACTATCTAGTTTTTGTGATTTTTGCATCAAAGAATAGGGTAATTGCAGTGTTGTTACTTTTTTTTAGATGGGGTATTTTCAAGGCTCACAGAGATGTACATTTTTGGAATATACAGAATATCTCTATAGTTTTTGTACCTCATTGATCGATTAAAACCAGTATGCCTTTTTGCCCTCTTTATAGTTCTGTGGTGGCCGCTCAGACATTTCTTGCAACATTATTTATCTATAGTAGCTACCGTAATATACCTTTATCATTTAAGTTGGTATCTTCTGATTATTAGTTCAGTTAGTTATTAATTGGCAATTTGTTAGCTAATTTGATGCAAGACTGTGTTTTACTTATCTAAGCAGGGACAATTTACTGATTCAGTTTGTTAGGTAGTGATGGGCCAGATGTAGGAGAGCAAATACTGGTCGGTAACGGCCGATTTCGGCCGTTACCGACCGGTATTTGGTGTTTGACATGAAGGGGGCTGGAGATTTACCGAATCTGTAAATTTACCGATTCCGTAAATTTACCGAATCGGTAAAATACAGAATCGGTAAATTTACCGATTCTGTAAATCCAGATGTAGGTGGCACAGTAAAAAGTGCCACAGGCCCCTAAGAATTCGTTATTTACCATGTAATACTATTGCATGGTAAATAACGAATTCCTGTGTACATGCACATCTGTGATCTTTTTGAAATTTAGTTGCCTTCGATTGCATGAGATTATCTTTATACTCATTGAGTTCTTTGTTTAACTCATCCAACCTTTTCTTATACCCTGTTATTGTGGCATTGAAATGAGATTCTGTTTCTCTGATTTCAACCATTAGTGCTTCAGAGAGTCTGAGCGCTGTTTTTATGATTAGGACGAGCCAGTCACGCGTGCAGTGCCACGCGATCATGGCCCAGTCCTTTCTGAATGTCGCATCGTTCAGAAAAATGCGTGGGGCGTTGGTAACAAGCAGGCCCCTCGGTGCTGTGTTCAAGAGAAGGTACTGTTTCAGGATGGTACCATGTAGAATAGTGCGGATGTGTTCCCGTTTCTTCTCCGTGAGTGTTTCCCACTCGGTGGTATTTGCTATAGCTTGGGATATGTGTGGGTCTGCGAATAGTGATGGATCAGACATGAGTGCTTCTACTTCAGATTCGGAGTATGTCAGGCCCAAGTTCGTCATGGTTACAGCCAGGAAAGGAGAGAGGAGTACGTTGTTAAAACAAGCAGTGGTGATGGGAAATTTCACCACGCCAGGAGTAAGAACAGACTCTCACAGCTGTGCGCTGCTAGATACAAAACAACAAAAGGAGAGGTAGGGAGATTAAGGAACACTCTCTTAGTCCCCGGTTATCATATATAAACAAAAGAAGAGAGGTTAAATGTGTCTCAGAAGCCACAGAGACGGAGCGATGTAAGGAAGGAGTTACACACCCAATTTGGGTGGATAGGAAAGCCCTCACACACCGACCTAGTCAGTGTCATGCTTCATCATAGGGCCCCACCTCAGAGCCCGAGTGCCTCTTCGGTGTGCTACGACGCCAGAAGACTGCGGAGCCATGAGAAAAGGGACTGAAATAGAAATGAGTGGCGCAGATACATCTGATGATGAAGATATTCTACCACCTAGAAGAGCTGCAACAGGTGTAGGAGCTGCTGCTGGACGCCAAAGACGCACTGAGATTACACGCAATTACTTTTAGGTAAGAATCAGAGTCCAAGACATGTTTAAATTGTCAGATGAATATTTCTTTTATTTTTAATCATTAAGCATACTGATTTTGTGACACTTGACCTGTTAATGCACAGGAAAGTACATATATTTTAAATTTGTAAAACAAGGCACAAACATTGTAACCAAAAACATGATTTAGGTGAAACGTATTTCCTGCGCTGCCTAATATTTGAGAGCTGCACTGATTCCATGTTTCTTGAGGATGTAGCATGGCTGGCATTTCTTTCACTCCTGCGCTGCACAATGTCTGGTGTAGGTGTAGGATTACTGCTGCTCCTACTTGATGTCTCCTCAGTGTCAGCAGCTTCCAATAAAGCACTTGCGCCTGATGTTGCTGTTTGTAGCAATTCTACTGCTGAGGTGACTTTATCTAGACATTTTGCTACAGACCGTGTGCACTCACTCACCACTCGCTGCATAGTGATACTACGCCTGGTGAAATTTGCTGTCACAGTGCTCAGTCTGTTGATGGCTTTGGAGTAGCCAAGCATTCTTGCATGAGCACGGCGTGCTGCCCTGTTTCTTGAATCCTCTGACCGTTCAATGGCCAAACAGAGTCTGTCCATAGATGAAGCCATTTTACGCATGCCATCCCCCTTGCCTGCATTGTGTCTATTCAATTTACACAACTGTCTGTTAATTGAGCGAAGGGCCTTGTGCTGTTGCTGCTGAACATGCAACATGTCCTGTTCCAAACCAGCAAACACACCAGGACTGTTCTCTTACATGCTTCTACTACTCCTTGCCCTACCAATTGTATAAGCTCTTCTTCTATGTGCCTGAGATTGCTCAACATGTCTTGGAGTAACATTTTCTCCCTGTACAGTTTCTCTTGAACCTTCAGGTTCCATTTCCTCAACTTCAAAAGGTGGAAGAGGTGCCGCAGGTCTCCTTTTTTGCATGACAATTGGAGTGGTGTCAACATCATCATTTGCACTTTCATCAGCAGCAGAGATATCATGCACATTTCCCTGATTCTCGCCTATTTCCTCCATGGATTGTTCATTATGTGCTGTAGATGTAGATAGGGACATGTGAGTTTGTTGTATAGATTATTGTATGTGTTTCTTAAAGTTTCATTACCTTAGAAAACAGTTCAACATTGTTTTTTAAAAAGTGATTTTCCAAAAATAAATTTTTTTTTTAATTAAATGTTTTACATATTAAAAGGAACATTGTTAACTACAAGTCCCACAATGCATTACTTCACATTATAAATAAAGGTATCTGGCTTACAAAAAACAAGCATGTATTCTTGAACTAACCTCAGGCACATGCATGACCCACAACTTCACATACATACATACATACTTGATTCTTACCTTCTAAGGCTTGTGAAGGCTCAGAGCTGTCTATCTGCGTAACCCCACTCACACTCTCAGGCAAGAGAGTGGCCTCAACAAGCTCCTCAAGAGGAGTAGGCTGCTCAGCAGTGGATGTTCCCCCTCCTGTCTTGCTGGACTCCTTAATTCTTGCAGCAAGTTTTTCCTTAGATCGGAGGCGCATGTCATACCACCTTTTCCTCAACTCCTCGATGGTACGTGGTGTGACTCCTACAGCATTTACTTTCTGCTGGGTTTCCAACCATACTTTCCTCTTGCGAGCCTCTGGCACTTTCAGTGCATTTTTGCCAAAAAGCAACTCATGGTTGCTTGCCATTTCTTCAATTAATGTCTCCTGTTCTTTCTCAGAAAATGTCTGCTTCCTCTTCCTCTTCTCTCCAGAAGAACCTTCCTGTGAATTTCCAGCCTCCATGATGCAGTGAAACAGGTCTGCACAGCTTCCAAACAGACTTCCAACTACCACTGGATGTGGCTCAGGCAAACAGGTGCAGGTAATCACCAGCACTTCCTGACTGTGATGTCATCAGCCTGTTCCTGCATTGGCAGATTCCCGTTTTTGCAATTTCTCATTTTGCGAAATTTGCAAAATAAGAAATCGCAATTTATTCGCAGAATAATAAAAAACTACATAAATCGCATTTTGCGAATCTGTATTTGCCAATCGCAAAAGATCGCAAATAAGGAATCGCAAAAGGCTTGAATGATACATCTACCCCCAGGACGTTTGCTGTACTGAGCTGTATCTTTGGTTACTATGCAGCCATCATGAAATTGGCATTACATTAAGAAGCTGGTAGAAAGTCCACTTAATTAACTATACATATATGGCACACATTGAGCTAAGCCTAATCAAATGCAGATTCACTTTGACGCCTGATTGTATATTTGGAAAAACTAATGTAGGGTTGTTTTATCTAAGGTACATTTGAACCTAAAAATTACATATGAACCTATCAATATACAATTTTACCAAAAAGTGTTCATTTAGACAAGTGCATGCACATTCTCAGCGGAAAAGTACAGTTCTATGGGTGAAATCAGTATAGACTACAACACTTAACACCTTCAGTGCGGCGCAGATTCCTGCGCTGTGCTGAACGATCTAATGAGCCAACGGGCTCATGACGGAACGGTTCCGTCATGAGCATAGCTCAACCGACGCTCATGACGGAACCGTTCCGTCATGAGCATCGAAGGGGTTAATATATTGCAAGGTATTGAACTACATCAGTAAAGATGATTTTTTATAAAACACAAAATGCTACTGAACAATGGCATTACCTAAATCTGACTAACCATCATTACACACATTATGAAAGCACCTTTATTGATTTGTTTTAATAGATTCACTGATTTTTTAGGTGTTGCATTCTGCATCCTTTGTAACCTTAATTTGCATTGAAGCATTTGTTTACTTCATTTAACAAACAATGTATGTATTCTCAGTAGATCTTGCTGTAGAAGATTTTGCACCTCTGTTACTGACAAAGTTTCTGTTGCTAACTGATTGATAGCCAGAATCAGAATCAGAATAAGCTTTATTCGATTTTCAGGAATAAAAAACATAAAAGCATACAGTACAAACGTAAAGTGCAATGCAGATGATAGCTTTTTTATCAATTCTGGAAGGATAAAAGTTTAAGACACCACTGACCGAATTCATTGATGTCTACAGTGGGCACAACTGGCAAATATACATACCACTTTCAGATGCGCACTCTGGCCTAGATTTATTAAGCTTGCACGCTTAGCAGAAATACACCTTGCTGCGCTGCATAAAAAGGGAGAGGACAGGAATGTGCCATATTTAACACTATATGGCGCATTCTTGTCCCCCTCCTTGTGCTGCCTTGCGCCAACACAGGCACCATTGCACCGTGGTGCAAGGTGTCTGCATTGTAGGCAGGATTGTTTTTGTATAGGAAGTGACATCGCCTTGCATAAAAACAATCATTGAGGCTTTTCCTTCTTTTTTTATGTGTGCTGCAGAATGCAGCACAAATAGAAAGAGGAAAAAATGAGGAAAAATAAAGATATTTGTCCTTGTTATGTCTACCCTAAGAACAGGTAGGAATTTGATGCATTCCCACTTCTACCACCCATGGTAAATCTGGGAATGCACCAAAATCCATGGGTGGATGCGTGGTAACACCCATGCTCCACCCATTGTAACGCCTCCCTGATGCAGGGGAATGCAAGGCAGCAACATGGGCTGGTTTGCGTTACCCTGGATTTACCAAGCACAGCAGGGCCACGCAAAGTGACTTGCGTTGCTTTGTAAATTCGACTTTAATGCTGCATTGCCGTTGCATTACCTTGCCTGACTTAAGGGCAGCGCAAAAACGTAATAAATCTGAGCCTATGTGCTTAAAGCAGATCGTCCGATAAAACATACAACCCCAAATTTTCGAAAGGGTTTGGAAAAGTGCTTGTGCATTACAAAGTGGTGTTTCAGGGTGCAAATGGTACTGTTATTACTCTCCTGAGTTGTAGTTTTAGAAATAAAAGTTAACCCGCATGCAGCATTTAAATCGGTTTACACCGCAAAGTTCCAACTTCCCATTATTTTTCACTTAAAGGGGCTTTTTCTAGGATGGCCCAGTGTAAACACCCCTTCCTTGTATTTCACACAAAAGTGGATCAACTAAATTGTAGGATCTTTCTAAATGATAAGAATTCAGAAAAGACTGGTCTCTGGTAGCATGGAGATGCACAAGAGACTGGTTGGTCTTAATCATAAGAAGAGCAAAGAGGCTCTCTGATGCTTTATTGGTCCAGATGAAAGCATGCAAGAGCAGCTTAAAATCAGGTATGAGCATGATGGTCTTCAAAAAGAAATTAGAGGAACCAAATAAAATCATAGCTGAATTCGAGGAATACCACACTCAGCAGAAGATTTCAAAGTTCCAAAAGAACTCAAAGAAATTCTCTCATGAGACCGTTTCCCATTACTCAAAGGAAGACTATGTCCCAAAATCCTTGTCAGATTCAGAAACTTCATCAAGAAGTAGCACCACCTCCGATTCAGAGAAAGACTGCTGAGGGGAGAACAGCCAAAGTAGAGGGTCAGATGGAACCAGAGGTGTTTCAACAAAGAGGTTTCCCCAATTCCAGCATTTCCTTGAGCCATCCTCAAATTCCCAATGAAAACCCTTGAGGTTGGGTGAAACTATGGGATTTCCCCCCGGCTATGGACCTGCACCTTTCTCACCACCCCAAACAATGCAGTGGTAGCACCCTAATAAGTCCCCATCCCTTTTTATAGTGAGAGGTCGGTGAGAGGAAAGAGGTTACCTGGCAAAACAGAGACATCCCCAAAGAAGGGAATATACCTCGAGGCGACATGCCGAGCACCAGCAAGTCGTAGAAATGTGTCCTTAACAAAGGGTTAGGCTATGTACCTACCCGTAGCAAAGACACTAAGTTACACAAATACTGAGGCACAAAAATAAGTCCAATACAGTGTAGCTGGCTATTAGCCACTCAAGTAGATAAGAAGTCCATGTAGCAATCTTGATTTTTCTTTATGTATCCTTTATTCCAAAAGTATGATTTTCATAACATCCGAAACAGGCAGCCGACGCGTGTTTTGTCTGAAAGGACTTTCTAAAGGCTAAACACAAAAATGGACCATTATGGAATTAAGAGTTCTCTGTCCATATGAAACGTGTACCGCCTTCATTGACGATGTAACACCTGCAGTATAGAGAGTCACAGATGTCTTCTCTCACTGAACTTCCGTGTACGGTTGGAGGTCGTGATAAACCTGCAAAAGTGGGCAGTCTCGTCACCCATGGTCCTGGAGTAAACGACCTCAGCATTTGTGTAACTTATTGTTTAAACCTCGAGTCGGTTTCTCCATCTTGGATGTTGATCCAGCCTCCTATAAGCAGAGGGAGGCTATATGCTTGAGAGCACTACAATTTACTTACATCTAGAGGAACTACTTCCCGACGGACGAAAGGGGTGGATGTGCATGTGTAGAATTGGCATCTCTGCTTTCTTGCTTTCTTGTCCCTAGCAAAGACATGTTCAGACTGAAACAGGAAGCAGTTTATTTCCTATGGAAAATAAGAGTAAAAGTATTTTTGCAAGATCATCCTCCGATAAACCAAGAGGAAAACATGGGTCCACGACCAAAGTCTACATTTGTTCCACTCAATTCTGCTATGTCACAAGAATTGTTGGCTTTTGAGAAGGCAGTTTATTTTAGACTGCGTGAAATAGAAAAGTCAGTCAAAACTCTTTAATTCGGCCACTAGGACCATAAAAGCAAATAAACAGAATAATACAATATATACAGTTTCTGGTGACATGCTTTAGGATAACAAAAAAATAAATAACACAATTTAATTTACTGGTCTAACAAAGATCACGAGGTGTAAAAGTACATCTCTTCAAGGACTTCCCAAACTTTATCCTAATTTATATGTGTATTCCTAAAACTGCTACTGTTCCCACGTTTGCGGAGCAATAAAAAACAAGTGTGGGATCGAGTGATCAGTTTTAACCATAATATTGTTTCAATCAAGTAAAAAGAAATACCTTAGAATATCTTAAGAAAAAAAGGCATATGCATAGTGCACATGAATAAGAAAAGGTGGCCAAGAACAATATTGATTTCCCACTCTTGCTAGAGAATAAAGTGCCTGTGCTGTGTCAGGAAGTTAATTTTTGCAAGAGATTGATTCATTCGAACAAGGTGTCTTACAGGGACACAAGCGTAGTACACTTAGTTAGCAGGGAGGTTACCAGGTGGAATCTTTTGTGGGCTAACACATATTGCACCGGATAGCTAGCAGGTTTTGGAGAATGGCTTAACACACTAAATCCCTTTCTGCAGTTCACACTCACTATTGAAGATAGTGAATGCCTGTTTCAAGACCTACAAGTCAAATAAAAAGATGGTGAGCTGAGCAGTGAAGTGTTTTACAAACCAACTGATCGTAAAAACCTACTGCGTTTTGAAAGCTACCACTCAAGAGGCCTTTGGGAAAACTTGCTGGTGGGTGGGTCAATTTCTGCAACTGAGACGTACCTGCTCAGACACAAGAGATTACCGGGCACATGCCAAAAAGCTCACATACAAATGAACTGAGAAACACTACTCACCACAGCTCATCAGAAAAGCAATTAAATGAGTATTAAACAATGTTAGGGCTCAACTACTTATGCCCAGGCAAAAGAAAAACTGTGACAAACTGATTGACTTGTCCACATAAAGTACTATGTCCAACACATTTTGAAAAATGATTAATAAGAACTGGGCATCCTCCGATCTGGGTCTGGATTTGGCAAAACCCATGTCCTCTTTTAGGAGAGCAACAAACATCAAAGATCTGGTAGTTCAAATTAGACCGAAACAACGGAGACCGAAAAGCAACCAACCCATTCTGTAGAACCTGCCACCTCCAGTGGGACACTCCCCCTGTGGAAGTTGCAGTGAATGCCCCTTTGCCAGAAGAGTAGAGGAACTAGATCTGGTGCTGATGGCACCCTGGAAACTGCAAGAGCTGACTAATTGTGACACCACGAATGTCGTGTACCTAATAAAGTGCCCATGTGATCTAAAATATGTCGGCATGATGAATAGAAAAGTATGGATTAGAATTTCTGAACACCGTTGCCCATTAGATGCAAAAGGAATGTTATGAAGCTCACTGCACACTATATTGACAAAGGACAATAAGGAGTGCTTTGTCCTAGAAAAACTGAAACTGTGCCACACAGATATGAGAAGAGCCTTACTCAACTTTGAACAAAGATGGGTGTATAGGTTATGCATGGACCGCCCTGGGATCAATGACAGTATTCCCTGGGGAAGTTTGTAGACCTACTAGATAGCAGTATATGGGCACATCTAACTTTGATTAAGCTAGGACTCTAAGTCTGTTCAATATCCAAAAGTACACAACTGCACCATGAGAGACTATCAGTACTACATTTTACTCTGAGAGACTAACAGCGTAGGTTCCATAGTAACCCGTGTAACAGATGGAATAGTACTCCTGTATCGTTATGAGTGAGTCCTCTCAAAATGATAATGAGTATTCCCCAAACGTCACACACCCAGTTTTTGTAAAGATATGAATGACATACAGAACATTGCATGGTACGAGGGCTCCCACCGAATCAGAAAGAGAACATACAATTATATCTATAATGGATTGAGCGAGTTGAGAAAACCCATGCGAGAATAGTGCTCCAGAATCATTACAAGCGAGCCCCCCTCTAAATAATCATGATTATTTCCCTAGCTTGACACAACCACCTTTTGTAAATAAATGAATGATGTACAGAACATTGCATTGTACGAGGGCTCCCACCGAGATGGAAATAGAACTTATATTTATAACAGATTGTGCGTTTGGTAAAAAAAACCATGCAAGAATGATTAAACTCCTCTGAGCATTAGGCGCATGCACACGGAATCTGGGACTACATCTACTAGCAATGTCCATGAGCCCGATGGCAGGAACAGCCGGCCATTCTTCACTTCCGGGGCTCCAACGGGCCACAAATACGCTGAGGCGACCAAACAACGGCACAACATAAAAAGAACACACTTTCCGAGCTCACGGCACCAGCGGCAAGGAGCAGGAACAATTAGGTTCATGAGTTTGGTGAACCTTTTGATGAAGTAAGGAGGAATGTGCGAGAGTTTGGGGAACTTGCATTTGGTGTGTGTGTTGCTCCATACGAGTGGGGTATTGGGTCCCAGCGGTGATTAGCAGGGAAAGAGAACAAGCATTTGCAAGGCAATAGGTCTCGCATTTACGCAACTTTGAGCTATTGGGAGACAGCCATGACAACGCGGGCTTTACACCGCGCTGCCATTACGATGCTGCCATTATAACGCCAGTCATTACAACGACTTGCGCTGGATGGCGCTAGAGACTAAGGAATAGTAGATTTACTATTCCAACACCTTCCCTACT
Organism: Lissotriton helveticus; assembly: GCF_964261635.1. Classification (NCBI taxonomy): domain Eukaryota; kingdom Metazoa; phylum Chordata; class Amphibia; order Caudata; family Salamandridae; genus Lissotriton; species Lissotriton helveticus. Next base: position 1,727,515,273 of record NC_136061.1, on the reverse strand, counting down.
GTTGCGTAGGCTGGAGTTGGAATAGTAAATCATACTATTCCAAAATCCAGCGCCTAGAGCGCAAGTTGTTGTAACGACTTGCGTTGTAATGGATGCGTCGTAATGGCAGCGCGGTGTAAAAGCCCGCGTTGTCATGACGTACATCCGGGCTATTGACATTGCAGATAACAAAGCCTTTTATTTTTGTTTTTAAAATATAAATAAATGGAATTGTCATTTGCAATGCCAATAGCTTAAACCCGCGTAAATGTGAGACCAATTGCATTGCAAATGCTTGTTCTTTTAGTTTGTGGGTTGCATTATTTGTGTATCTGGTCATCTCTATGGATATTCTTCCACAGGTATGTTAATCTGTATGCATAGGTGTGTGTCTGTTAGTCTGTGTGTTGGGGTTACTGCATATCTGCTGATGTATGCCCTGTGGTTCCCACATGTATATTGGTCTACATGTCAGTTAGTCTTCGTCCTTATTATGCCTTTATGTTATATGGTGAATGTGCCAAGTTGCCTGCAAATCTATTGGTTAGTGTGTTAGGGTGCTGGTGTGTCTCTTGTACCTTGTGATGAACCACATGTATGTCTCTTGGTCAGCGTGCAAAGGTGTCTGTATCTCTTTCGGTCCGCGTGCATGGGTGCTTGTATGTCTGGTGGTTTGAAGCATGTACTTTGGTCTGTGCATATATCACCTGTAGATGTTTTGTGCGTTGTGTGCATAGATGCTTAAGTTGTGTTGTTCAGTCTGCATACAAGTGTGAATATGGTATCTATGTGTGAAAGAATATTGTGTGACTGTGTGAATTCACTACATGCCAGAGTTACTGGCTTTGTCAGTGCTCATAATAACCCACAGACAAAACTGTGGCAGAATTCAGGAAAACAGATCCTTGATCAGCTGCAACACTCAGGAGCATTTTCGAAAGCCTGTGCAGGAAGTGGCGGTGCATCCATTGGGGGCGTTGGGGCATTGCCCCCCCCCGCCCGCACGGCACCCGCAGCTCCCTCGGCGTAGTGCTCTGAACTGAAGTAAACTGAGTTTACTTAATTTCAAACTGACGCCGAGGCCGAGGGGACAATGCCTGTCAGTCAGCATGATGCAGGACCGCCCACCCCCTTCAGATTCTGAAGGGGGTGGGCGCCTGCAGGCACACATTTACTTTAGGATATACCGACTAGCTTTCCTCCGAAATTCCTCACAACCTTCCCCTCAAAGAAACAGGATGAGCTTGGCTCGGTCATGGGCTACAGCAAGCGCCCACATGCTGCACCATCCGCCTGAGCTTTAACAGATATTCCTCCTTCCCCTACCAAAAGTCCTAGAACTCCGGAGCCAGCAGCCCAGTCAAGCAGATAACTAGGGAGAAAAGCGCAATGGGCCTTTAGTCAGAACTCAAATGAAGCATCTTCCGAGAAGAAGTTGGTGCATCGATTGTTTTTGCCATTAGAAAATAGCAAGAGAAACAAAACGAGGAAGGAGTGTGCCTGCGAAGGGGAAAAGAACAGGGCGCGCATTAAGGAGACATTGGAGGAAGAGTGTAATTGTCAAGAAAGCAGAATATCAAAGGTGGAGCCGGTATAAAATATAGGAATTCAACTCATTAAAAGACAAGCTCTCGTCATTGCAAAGGCAGCCGCTAGTTTATCTTTGCAATGCACTTTTACCTGAGTGAAATTGGGATGTAAAAATAAACACAGGACTGCAATTGCCAATTTTGGCGGCGCGCGCGATAATACCGATTGAAAACAAAACTTCTGCAACATGATGGAAACAAGCACAACACCAAAACTAACTAGGAGGGCGGGGGAGGGAGCGAGGGACGGTGTGTGTTGACACGCCACCCCTACGCGGGGACAAGAGATGTGCACGCGTACGGAGTTCACATCTCCTGTTCGTACGCATGCACATCTCCGGTCCCCCTTCGGCAGAGAAACCAACAACAATTGGTCTCGCCAAGGCGAGCCGCGCATGCGCTGCTTCGCTAGGCGAGACCTAAAAAGTATCTTAAGAACGTGAGAATTTAATGGTTAGCCACAGGGTTAATAGGACAAGGGAAGCCAACAGCACATTTGCAGTTTGTTACGTGTTGACATATGCTTCATACCCCTTTTCTCTCCCCCGAGAGGGGCAGTTGATATTAAGTCCTGTATGATGATGTGAAATCCCATTCTTACTGACATGTTCTGTTGTATTATGATACAGAGTGGATAACTGTATGAGATTATTCAAAAGAGACTATGACTTCTCTGTGAAGGGCACTCCTGAGATCTAGCATATAAACGCTTAAGCCATAAGTATACCTATAAGAAATCATTTAAGTAGGACTTCTACTAGGGCATGAAATATGTTAACAGATGATAGCTACATCATGAGAGCACTTACTCACTACAACCACATCCTTTCTTCGAAACTAGAGTGTGACCACAAAGGACACCACCCCCTCCCTGACCAGGTTACCGGTAGCTTCTAAAACCTAGGTTAAGGTGTGGTAGTTCTATTTTATGTATAAAAAATAGTGTTTTTAAAAAAAAGAGCTATATAAAGCTTAACGAGTTGAATGGTGAGAACATAAACCAGTAGTACTGGGGTTTAATGTTTGCATGTGGAGGCACAGTCCCTTCTAACCCGCCACATCTTGAGGTGATGTCCGACACTATCTTAATTTTTCTTCACATGTGTTTTTTTATCACTCACCTATGTGAGCCCTGGGAAGCTATCTTAGTATTTCACTTATACTGTATACTAAGTGTGTAAGAGGACTTCCAGTACATACCATGATGGCCTGCACATCTTTGTAATTTTTTCTAATATGTCTTGTGCGAAAATCGATTATACGACTATCCAGGTAGGACTCACCTGGTTTTTTTTTTGGTGATGCACTAGCATTACTAGGTAGGGTAGACCAATCTCACTGTCTATTTATAGGGATCCCATAGCCCTGACGAATACCCCAGACCTGAAAGGCTAATTATTGAGGGCAGAAACATGTTGGTGAGGCGCAGACAGATCTGAGCGATTGCGGTCTTTATACTTGCCGAGCTAAGTGTTTTTAGATACACCTAGAGTCCTCATTCATTAAGGTAATGGCCGAGGAATCCTAAGGTATTTTTGGGTTATATGAATCCCGTCTTGTCCAGTAGTTTTCTTTAAGAACTTCCTCCTACTGCCAAGTCTTCACGGGGGTTGAGACCACCCTGGTAGTACCATCTTACCAGGGTGGGGAGAGGACGCCGATGACGAAGCATGACACTATTATGTGTGTGAGGCATCCTCTTCCAATAAGGATGGCCTTCCCATTTGAAATGGAAGTAGACCGACCTTTCCTAAAATCTAGGCTTTGGTCTTTCTTGAATCAAGTTCAAGAAGTCTTTATTCGATTAGTTCATCATAAAAGACATAAAATACAATTTGTACATATAAAAACTGTTAAGACAAGTATTAAATCATTGCCAGACTAATCGGCTTCTTGTTACATATTTACAGATTTACAATAGCGCTCAATTATATACATATTTCGGCAAAATACTGGGCCTAGTTTTAAAACAATCACATCTTTTAGATCCCCGTTGGATTGCTTTTCATAAACCTGATTCTAAGCACCCAGGCCCACCCCAGAAATTTAGCAACCCCCACAACAATTAAAGTGTCCAGGTTGGTCTTTAACATTCTACTTGCTTCACCAGCCGAGCTGGTACCTAAGTTTCTACATACCGGCCTAAGCCATTTGGCTCTGGGGGCAGAATAAAGTGGACACACATACAAAAAGTGATTCATGCTTTCAACAATACCTTGGCAATTAGGACAATGCCCCGTCCTATCAGCTCCCCACTTTTTGGTAAAGTCCCCAAGAGGAAGTGAACCAGTTCTAAATTGGAAGAATAGTTTGCGGTCCATGGGCTTTGTTATAATATCCCAATACCTTTCCAACTTGGGTATGTCTTTATAAACAGTGAACAAAGCAGTAAGGCTACTCGAGCACATTTTTGAATGCCTGTTGTATGTCACCCATTCCCAATAACACTGATTAAAATCCTTTTTAGATGGAAATTTGGCTGACTCGGGGGAGAACCACAGGTCTCCATGCCCCAAAGCAGTTAGGGTAGCCTTAAGGTCCCTAAACCAGCCTATATTTGTGGCACCAAAGCTGTTTCTAACCTCCAAGCAGGCTTTTGCGTAGTAGTGGAGTTCCGGCGTAGTCCATAGACGACGCCAGAATGTGAGCGGGCGAAATCTAGCATGGTCATCCACCGGTTGACACCCTAAATCATAAAAGAGGGGAATTAGTGGTGATGACTGAGGCAGACCTGTTGCCATTCTTAAGAATTTATTTTGGGCTTGTCTTAATGAGTCCAGGTTACTACCACCCCAGAGTTCTGCTCCATATAGGACTGCTGGTAAAACCTTACCGCCATATATCTTTATAAGCGGGACATTGGCCTGGTGAATGAACCTTTGTGTTCCTTGATCAGTGCCCCACCCAGCTGCTGATGTTTCAAGGTCATAAGCTCAACCTGATGGGACCAGCTCAACGTCTCACTAAAGGTAACTCCCAAGTAGGTGAAGTGCTTTGTCTGCTCCAGGGGGATATCCCCCATGGAAACCTTGGCTTTGATTTGTTTATGCCCTCTCAAAACCATACATTTGGTTTTAGATACGTTCACCTCCAGCTCATGTTCGCTGCAGAAACTCTCAAACCTCGACAGGGCTTTTTGCAAACCCTGTCTGGTTTGGGAGATCAGGAGAGCATCGTCAGCGAACATGAGCAGGGGGATTTTCATACCAGCTAAACTTGGGGCATCCGTGGAAAAATCTTCATAATACTTGGTAACTCTATTTATGTATAGAGAAAACAAGGTGGGTGCCAGCACGCAGCCTTGCCTGACACCTTTGGCCACCGAAAAATTCTCCGTCACCTCACCCGGTTTCCCCCAACGCACAAAGGCATAGGTATGTGCATGTAGGTTTACTATAAGTCGTACTAAGGTGGGGGGCATGCCCATGTCCAATAGGCATTTCCATAATCCGGCCCTCGGGACAAGGTCGAATTCTGACCTTAAGTCCACAAAGGCCGCATATAGGTTGCCTTTGCCCAGGGTGACCGTTTTCCAATGCAAAAGCATGAAACGGAATGCCTGATCCAGGGTACTCACGTGGGGTCTAAACCCAGCTTGAAGAGGTGTAAGAATATCATACTCCTCTATCCATGCCTGTATCCTGGAAAGAACAAGACGGGTTATGATCTTCTGTACCGCGTCAATAAGACTGATCGGCCGGTAGTTGGATGGAACCGACCGATCACCCTTCTTAAAAATAGGCAATATTTCAGCGCCTGCCCAGGAATCAGGCACCCTAGCACCCAAGGCCAATGCATTTACCAACCGCACTAAATATGGTACCCATAAATCCAGGTCCTGTTGGAATATATCCGCTGGTATGCAGTCAGGACCCGGCGCTTTTCCCCTAGGGATAGCTTTCAGGACTGTTTCGACTTCTCTGGCCAAGAACTCAAGTGAATCTAACGATAGTGGCCAGCTAATGGACTCTTGCGTCTTGCTGCAACATCTAAATTGTTCCTCAAAGTGGGACACCCATTTCTGTTGTTCAACCGATGCTGGGCTTGGGCGATCTTCCTGTGACAAACCCCATCTAAGAAGGTGCCAAAACTGCTGGAGGTTCCTGGAGCCACAGGCCTCAGCTAGTGATGTCCAACGCTCATCATCCCAGGCAGCTTTAGCAGAGCGTTTAGCATTATTGAATGCCTTCCTACTTGCTTTGATTAGGGCTGGACTTTTTTGTTTTAAGGCTTTAAACAGATCCGCATGGGTCTGTCGGCAGGCATCGTTAAACCAATTTGCGGGTTTCCTAGCCTTCCTACTACCCTTATTTGCGACATACTTATTAAACAGTGATTTAAGTGACAAAAACAAACTAGCATGTATGCCTGTGATATTTGTATTGAGCATTTCCTGGTTTTCACACTTCTCAATTTCTATCAGTGAGTTGGAAACCAGGGCTCTGATCTTTTTACGTGCTTCCACATCCACAGCAACCTTTGGCCAACGAACCCTCCTCATATCATTTGTAAGTACGACAGCCTCCTGTACAAAATTTAGCTGTCGTTCAACTGGCCCTACAAAACTAAAATCCTTCAACTCCGCCACCAGGGGTTCATGGTCACTTTCTGGACGTGGCATAACTACCATGTCCGAGACCACAGGCCACATTTTAATGTCTACTAGGATGTAGTCGATACGACTGCAGTGTCTACCATTAAAAAATGTGTAATTACCCAACTTATCCGAGCTTACTCGTCCGTTAAGGGCACGTAAACCCCGGGGGTATGTCAAGCTGAGGAACCCCCCAAACCATATCCTCTGCTTCAGTTAGTAAACCATCATCTTTACTTAGGGGTTCAAAGCAGGTGTTTAGATCACCCATAACAACCACATAACCAGCTTCGGAGGTAGTACTTAGGAACTCATCCAGACAAAGAAGGGTGGATGAGACTCTGCCACCCGAGATACCTCTAGCATATACATTGATCAGCAGTATCACCATCCCACTTTTTGTTTTAATACTAACTATCAGTATATCTGGACAGTCAATAAAAACTTCCCTAACAGACACACCTTCAAATTGGCGAACCCAAATTGTGAGACCACCCATAGCCCGACCTCTCTGGCTTCTAATAGCTGGTTTGTTAAAGTTCAAAAAACCTGAGAGAAACCCTGGTGAGGTTGCCCAGGTCTCTTGAAAGGACCATACATCGCCACAACAAATAAAATCAGCCCAGTCAGAAATGCAAATGCGAGATTCTAATCCCGCTATATTCCAACAACCCAAGGTAGTACCCTTTATACAAACTCGTTCACATGGTTTAGTTATGTCTAGAGGGTGGAAATCCCTGGGCTGGGGAAGGAATTCATTAGGCTCAGAGGCAACTTTATTTGTACCTTCTATTGGCATGCCCAATGACCCTACCTGGGCAAATGGCTCAGAAATAACGCTCTCAATAGTGACGTCCTTGAAAGACATTGAGGTAGGCCCCAAAGCCAATCTATCGGGCTCTCTTAAAAAGACCGTACACCCTTTCTCACAAAAATGGAGATGATCTTCAAAACCTTTAGCAGTACATAGTGAGTTACCCAAAACATTTCCAGCACCCTTACAATCAGAAATAGACTCAACTTCCCCTATTGAAAGAGCTGGTCAGTCATTAGATGACAGCCCTGATAGTGGGTCATAAAGGTTCCTCAGCGGGATATTCCAATACTCGTTGGGCTGAGTGAACCTATTTTGAAATTGGTGTGCCGAGTTGGAACTTGGGGGCTGTTGAAATTGTGGATAGACCGGAGTGGGGGGAGCCAGAGGGTGCAGGGTCTTAATATGCAGTGGGAAGTCTGGTGGGGCTGGGGGACAAAAAGGCTGAGGCTTAACCTTAGCCCAGCCCGGTGTTAGTAAAGAACTATTATAGCTGGACTGGGTATAGGAACGGTACCGCGCTTCAGGGTTAAAATTGGATCCGTAGAAGTTAGGTGTAAAGTTGGACCATTTGAGGGAATTTTTGGTATTTCTAGCCTGTGGTCGCACAGCTGGATTAATCAGGGTCTCGGGATAAAAGTAGCCGAGGTTCCTCGTGGATATCCCTCCCTCATTACTTCCCACATACCAATCTGAGAGATGGGATACTACTTTGTGATCCCTGAAGTTGATAATCACTATATCCCCCTCAATATCCTTAGGGCGTACTCCCACCCACTTACATCTTCTGACCGAAACAATATCCCCATTAAGATGAGCAGGTAGGGGTCTATTTGTTTTCAGCCAGAAGATGACTTTGTTTTTTAGACTTTCATTATTTTCCCAATCACCCTCAGAAACTGGTGGCACACCCGTCATTACAATAACATAATTCATAGAATCGGGAGGCAAATCTACATTGTTCCCCCGAAATAGGGATTTATGGTATTTAGTGTTGGTATTTGCGGATTTGCTCACCCCATTCTTTATCTGGGGCAGTACTCCCTTAGTCGGTGGTTTATTAACAACCACCCCGGGATTCGCTTTGGCAGAATTAGCAGCTCGGGGAGTTTTAACAGCCATTGCCGATGTTTTAGTTGAGGTAGTGCCTACATTAGTTGTACTTTTTGGTTGTTGGCTAGGAATAATATTTGAATTGCCAGCAACATGTCTAGTACTATGTAAAATGATAGATGGGCCCAAGACCTTGTCAGAGCTAGAAGGATGTGTTTGCTCAGCTGACGCCAATAGGCGATCCATTTTATCGCCCAATATCCTGACACGCTCCAGCAAGGGTAACATATATGATTCAATAAGTTTCTCTAGGATGGCATAGGACAACTCATTAAACCCTTCAATTACAGTCTCAGGGGTAACCAAATCATGTAGGTCTACCAACGGTAACTCAACAGTGGGTGGGACCAAATGTTCAGTAACAGGTTTAAGTAGAGAAGGGAGAGGAGTTTGTCGACTTTGACCTTTCCTTTTAACCCCTCCCATTCTCCTTTTTTTTCTGGGTGGGGAGCACACGACCCTCTTAGCCTTAGCAGGCTTGCTTCCAGCTTCACCCTCAGTCGTTGGTAACAAATTCTCGCCAAAATCAACGCAGACCAATGACAAGTTGGTCAGCGTTGGACGAGAATCCGTTTCCGTGATCTGGATAACAGGATTGTTTAAATCAATAAGGCTAGAGTGGTCAATAGGGGGACAATCTAGATGGCCTCCGCTGGTAGCACTAACACACGGTGGAGAAATACTTGGAAACCTAAATATGCTGGGGATTTGGTTGATGTCAGTAACATCATCTTCAAATGAACTCAACCCTTGGGCAGCCGTTTCTTGTGTAAGGTTTAGGACTCCTACGGTGGGCAGCGGAATTTTCTTTAAATGCTCAATTGAGCGTCTACGCTCGGCTCTTCTCTCGGCAAGGAGGAGGTCATATCTACTACCTTGGTAGATTTCTTAAAAAATTTATCCAGTGGGCCGAGTACAGAGACACCCACGCCTGGGGGGGCGGAATGGCTCATATCTAAGCAAAGATAAGAATATTATGTAGCCCAGATTACACTCTTAATACACTACAACAGATTATTAAGCAATGGACAGTAAAAATAGAAATGAATGACAGTAACCTGGCCCAGACCGGCCTCCTGCGGCCCCGGACGGCCACAGACGGTCCCGCCCTTGTCCCGGGCTTCTCCCGGGCACTCTCCCGCGCGCTCCCGCGCAGCGGGACCCGTCGGTTGTTGATATACTATCTAAGGAGGAAGAGGAGGAGCCTGCAGGGAGAACGTCCCAGCTGGTAAGAATTGGGAGTTGTGGGCGCTCCTGGGACTTGTAGTCCTGCGCCCACAACACGCTTGCAACCCTGCAGGTCCTGGCACACAAAGTCAAGTTTAAATAAAAGCGCTGTCAAGAGATGTCCACCTCGGGCGAAGCGGGACCCGCGCAGCGGGTACCGCGAGCAGTTTCCTGGGTCCTGGTTAGCAGAGACGGCTTCAAACACAGTGAGCCCAGCAAGGAAGCAGCAGCAAACAACAGGGAAATCCGCCGATGCAGGTGGAGGAGCGGCTTATTACCGCGTCGAAGGACCAGGGAGGAGCCTGCAGGGAGAGCGTCCCAGCTGGTAAGAATTGGGAGTTGTGGGCGCTCCTGGGACTTGTAGTCCTGCGCCCACAACACGCTCGCAGCCCTGCAGGTCCTGGCACACAAAGTCAAGTTTAAATAAAAGCGCTGTCAAGAGATGTCCACCTCGGGCGAAGCGGGGCCCGCGCAGCGGGTACCGCGAGCAGATTCCTGGGTCCTGGTTAGCAGAGACGGCTTCAAACACAGTGAGCCCAGCAAGGAAGCAGCAGCAAACAACAGGGAAATCTTGAATCTTTGATCTATTTTTTTAAGCACCCTACTTTCTTGTGATATACGGATCAACTAAATTGCCCTGGCCTGCCTTTACATGATATTCTTATGCCAAATTAAACTGGTCACAAACTTCGTGGAGGATAATAAATTATTGACTGTCTCTTCTTTAGGGCTATTGCTGGATATGGCTGCTGTGTATTTGTGGATTTGGGCGTTTTGTGGAAAAAAATATTTTTGATGGCTGTTAACATCCCTTGGAAATGTTTTTTAAAAAAATCCCAGTCACTGTTTTCAGACACTGAATGGAAAGGATGAAGGAATGTGGAGTAGCCACAGCAGAATTTACCGACACATGTGAAAAATAGAAACAAAGGCTATTAGAAGAGCCTTCCAAGGAGGAGAATCAGAATATCCTGTGAGTGGAACCGGGGAGTGGCGGGCCGAGGGCGTTGGTTGGAAGAAATAGGCCAATGGGCTTTGCTCCCCGGGGGAGAGCTCCTCTATCGTTCGTTCATTGATGGGTGACCTTCATTGATAGATAATGGCTACAAGTTTCCCATCAGAAATGGAAATGGTCAACTTGGTCCCTCTTCATTGTCTCATATTATTAGCCATATATGCTTCTCTTCCTTTCCGGACTATCCCCCCCCCCCCCCCCCCCCCCCCCCCCGCCTTTTCTCTCCACCTGCCTCCTCCAGGGCCTTTCCATCGTTTTTCTCGTCAGGGATTTCCGTCAGACAAAATGTTCTCCCGCGTCCGAAGCCCCGGTCCGCGGGAGAAGTACACTATAAACCATGTACGGAAATAATACCGATATTTACTTAAAGGGGAAATGGCGGCCGTGGAGGCATAGAGGGCCCTGTCATGGCCGAATGCGTGAATAGGAGTCATTCAGAAATGCGCATAAATACGGCCTCTATGGCTGATCTTGCAGAGGAAAATATAAAATTTCACTGGGCAATTTTAGTTTTAATTACTGTGGAAAGGTAAACACTACACAGCTCAGGCGGCAACTGAAGGGCGCTTCAGCTGACATGTTCACAGTGAAGGCGGGAAAACAGGGAATCGGGACTAAGCGCAAGAGGGATGAAATACCCGCGCATCTCGTAGCCTGGGTCCTATTTTTATATGGCGTCTCATAATAGTAAGCATTTGCTTGAAAAATAGGAAACCTGGTTATGTTTTTGTGAATCCGTTCCTCCTCCCCTGTAGGCTTTTCCACAGGAAAGGTGCAATTAGCACACTTTGAAAATGACCTTTGAAAAGCAGGTAAAAAGGAATTATTGGCTGGGTAGACTTCCCTAATCAAAGCCCCGGTCGTATTTTTCTTACAAAATGTGTTGCCAGGCTTGTGCGAGGATAAATTTTACGGCCCCTTTCCCAAAATCCAGAACGTTGGGAAAAGGACAAACCAAAAAGATAAGCATGTTCGCCAAGATTTTTCACAGTGCACAGAATGGTACAAATGCATTTTAAAATCTTGCCATTTTTGCTGCTTGTGAAATTTATGACGGGTTTGCTCGAAAAAAAAAAAGTTTGCACCCGGTCAAAAGTTGGAGCAAGCTAACTTCACTTTATATTTACAGTGTTCACATTGGCAAAGCTAATTTGTCTGCTCTTGGCAGCCCTGTTTTTAATGTATTTTTCTTGCAAACATATGAAACAGGCATTACAAGTTTAAATGTAATAAAAAGTAAAAATGCTACTGTTTAAAGACGGCATGGGTAAGAAAAACTAAATAAAATAAAAATGTCTCATTGCTAATGTGAAACAAAAAAACAACTTTAAATGAAAGCAGAGTTGGCCCTCCACCCGTGACTACTTTTTTATGCAGATGTCTACAATAAAGGGAGCTAGTGACTGAAGTTAGCTCGGCCATTGCCTGATGCTGTTTGCTGTGGTAGTCAGGAAAAATGTGAATAACATTTGAAGAGACCAAAGGATGAAGACGGTGGATCAAAAGCCCCTACATATGTACATACATCATACATACATGCACATATATGAGTGTGTGTGTGTGAGTAAGGGGAAGGGGGAGGGGGGCCTAAACCTGCTTCTATGCCAGACCTAAAAATGGAAGCAAATGCATTTTTTCTTCACTTTGCAAATCTGAAAATGGAATTAATTTGTGTTAAAATTACTTTGTTCCATCACATTTTACATGAGCAGCAAATATACAGTGATGTGAGTTCTCTCCCTTTTTAAACAAATGTTACATAAGAGCTGAATGTTTTAGCTGACACTGTCATACATAAAAACATTATTTATACTCTAAAAATGTCATGTATGTTTTGCAGTGACTTAAGAAAAATCACTCCCTTTTGTTCAATATCAATTAGATAAGCCATCGTGCTTCCTTTAAAAGAAAAAGGGCTAAATCCTCAGTTACTTATCAGTTATATGCTGTACTTAACTTTACCATAATTTCTATATCATGTGGATCAGCAGTTATAGCCCAACTGCAGCAATTCCTGGCACAAATACTGCACTCTCAGACAGGTTTCAGACCCTGTAGATAGACTGAGACTGCCATCTTGGATATTTGGGAACAATGTTGGGACGCTAGAGACAAAGGACAAGCAGGATTTGACACCGTAAACTATGGCATCCTCCTTACTTGCTTGAAACATGTTTTAGCAGTGAGAGATAGGGCTGTGGAGTGGACAAAATATTTTCTCACCAATCTCCATCAACAAGCACATTTAAGTCAATTCATCTCACAAGAAAATCCCTTTTATTAGTGTGTATGTCATGGTTCCACCCCATCTCAACTCTTTTTTTAACATCTGTACGTCCCTTTGGCAGGGATTCTAGCAGCCTATGGTGTCCGGTGTTAGACTGCTGATGATACCCAGATTCGGCTGGAACTGAGTGATGACTGTCTTGTCAGGAATAACACATCACCCTACCCAAAAGCATTTACAAACTGGATGGCAAGGAACTATCTGTCTCAATTCTGGAAAAAAAACAAGTCTCTAGAGTTTCTTTGTGTCATCACTAGTGGGACTTCCACCTCATCCTGTCTCATCATTCAGGGTCATGAGGATGAATGTTGATACAGAGTTGCCATTTGACTCCCAACTACAACCTGCTGTTATGGTGGCCTCTTACCATCTTTACAATGTAACCAAGATCTGCCCCTTCATGACTTTTCAGCAGAGATTCACTTTGGTCAAAGCTGTTGTACTCTCAAGGTGTGGCAGTTTTGCTGGAAATTCTCGCAGTTTATCATTTTAAAGGTTCAAGCAGTCCATAAGAGATCTAATAGATTTGTGTATGACCTACCTAAGCACAACCATGTTTAAGAAATAAGAGCCTGAAGTGGGTATTTATGAGTGCACAAACCGGGATGAGAGCGATCCACATTCGAGGGTGGAGCAGAGGAGGATAGAGGGGAAGCAAGAAGGAGCATCTTAGAACAAGCTCTGTAGCTTTAGCTAGTTATCTATGCAAAGTGAGTGCACTTCTGAGGAAGTCTTCACTGCTGACACCTTTTCTCTTGCCCGGGAAGGATGCTAAGTAGGGATGCCACTTTAGAGTTAGTGTAGGGGCAGACTAATATTCTTTTTCCTTTTAGGTAAATGCAGTCCATGCTTCAAGTAGGGACTTTTGTTGTTGTTTGCCTGATGTTTTTAGAAATAACTTCGTATATTATTGAGTCGCCTGAGACTCCTGCGTAGGTTTATGTTTGTATTAGTGCCCGTTTATTTTCTTAACCTCTTGCTGAGGTGCCTGTATGTTCAATTGTTTTTGGCTTTGTAATAAATCTTTAAACTTTTATTTTGTGGTCAGTGGTCTTTTAAATTGGATTGAATTGGTCATCTACAAAGTTATAAATGAATTGGGTTTTCTCCCCTTTACACTTCTTAGCAGACAGCAAAGATTCCGTCGACTGAATATTCTAAAGATTGGTAAGATAGAGGTAAAAATCTAGATAAGAATCCGGCGTCATCAGTTGGTAGCAACCGAGGATGGTTGTTTCTAGAGTAAGGGGAGATCTAGATTAGATAAGAGTTCCCCGAGCCCATAGAATTCAGGTGATGGTTGACCAGGGAATTGTCAGCGGAAGACGGCATTTCATGGAAACTGACGGAGAGTGATGGTGCAGTGAAAGCAGCAGTTCGTGGGAGAGTGAGTATGAATAGGGTTATCTGTCCTTAGATTGCGGAGTTGTTTAATGCTGTAATGTCTTGCATAGCTGGAGCAAGTGTTGTGTGATCAGGCTGTAAACGCGCGCAGCCTGGGAATCTTGGACCTGATGAGTAGTCTAAGCATCTAAGAGACTGTGTTGTAGAAAACACCCAGAGCGTAATTGTCGACAATTGAGAAGGGAGTCGTGAGGTACCATCGACTACCTGGACCGAGATAGGGGAGCGAATGTGTGAGTAACTGACGCTGGTCGTGGGTTGCTATATGTGGAATATTGAGCGTTTGTAACTATCAGCTGAGGTGATTGTCCGGTCATTTCGCGGACTGACAGTTGCCAGATTGAGGTAGACAATTACAGGAGACTCTGGACGTACAGTCAGAGAAGTGACTGTTTGGACGTTTTGTGGACAAACAGATAATTCAGCGTATGAATGGGACGCATGAGTGAGTGAGAGACAGATTGCAAAGGAGGGGAACTGCTGCGAGCGGAGGAAAGTGACGTAAGAAGGTGCCGCGCTGCCAGAGTCAGAAGGGGAAAAATCAGCCCAGACAGAGGGAGTTAGAGAATCACAAGTTCCACCTAGTGCCGGGGTAGTTGGGAAACTCTCGACAGGAGGCATGGGAACACATATCCCAGAGAACGCAGATGCTAGGAGGTTGCCAGATGCTATTACGGTACCGGTTACCATTGGTTCCATAGTGTCAATGTACGATCCAGATCAGGTGAGGAGTAGAAATTAATCACAGTCAGGAGCAGAAGGGAGAACTAGCTCTGGAGGGAATGGTGTAGTGAGCGGACTAGTATACTTAATGAGACCCATGGAGTCGAGCACGCCGCTGCCAGCTGCGGCAGACTCATCAAGGGGACCGATGGACCTGAGGGGGCCAAGACCAAAATCTTTTGCCGAATTAAGATCAGATTTGAGAACATGGGATCAGTCAGAGGAGAATCGGAGTGTCAGGATGACAGGAGACTGGGATCATGGAAGTACAGAGAACAGACCAGTCCTCAGGGATACCGATGAATGGAATAGATGCAGGGAACATGATAGAGATTGCAGAGAGTCGAGTGGGGCATCTGGTCGGGGCACTCAAAGTGGCTATAAGGGCAAAGATGTTGGATGTGATGAAATTAAAGGCAGAACTGGATGAGATAGTAGAAGGAAACTTGCCTTTGGAGAGAGTGGAGCTTTATGAATCAGACAAGTTGCTGTTTGTAGCAAAGGATGTGACTCATAAGGCAAGGTCAGCACATGAGAAACTAACTGAATTGGCAAACAGATACGAGGTGGATTAATCCAAAACAAAAATGTTACAGGGGAACCACAGATTACAGTACAGTGATCAGGACCTAGAAGAGAAGAGGGTCATTGGGCTAAAGACTCACATTAGAGAATTGTTTACAGGGATACGAGCGTGGAACAGACTCGATAAGTGGGAAGAAAGATGGTCCAAAGAGAAGAATACTAAAAGGAGTGTTACAGAGACACCACCTCCAGGAGGAGGAACGTTAGGGTAGGAAATTACCTTATGCGAGAGATATCCAGTGGCAGTGTTCACAAATTATTTCCCTAAGTTGAAGGAGAGGCCAGTCAAATGGTACAAACAGGTTGATTGGTTTGTTAAGATCTCGAAGGTGTTGTGGATTGATTTGAACACACCGTTTGATATTGTGGTCCCGGGTGATTTGTGGGCAGCTTGTAAGGTTGCAATTGAGTGGCCTACCTCTGAACCAGATAGGGATGCAGTCACAAATGGTCCTTCACCTATTGACATGAAAAAGTATGAACAAATGATCACATGGCTGAAATCCAAGATATCGCCAAAGGATATTGATTGGGTTAAGATAGATCGGACGGTTCAGGAACCCAAGGAGACGGTGCATGAATACTATGAGAGTCTTTTGCAAGTCTTTAAGCAGTATGGTGGGCTGGATACTTTAGACCCCAAAGACATGCAACAGTTTGTTTACAAGTTCGTCTTGGGTCTGAGACCTGAGATTTGCCTCATGATCCAACAGCATTTGATCTGCTGGCAGAACAAGCCAGTAGATGAGATACTGCAATGCCAGATATTGCAGCGATGAGGTGGATTTGAAACATAGAAAGCTTAAGGACAAGTTGATGTTAGTTCAGATGCAAGAGGTTTACAAGGGAGCTCAGATGCAGTCAAGTGGAGGAACGCTAAGGAGAAGACAGAATGGTCAAAACCAAGGAAAGGGAAATTCAGGGGATTCCAAAGCAAGAGTAGATGTAGCGACCCTTAAAAAGACCACCGCGTGTCACCTTTGTCATCAGGTTGGACATTGGAGACGTGAATGTCCCTTGAATTCAGCCAATCAGCTGCAGCAGGGAGAAACAGTACAGGTTCCTGAGGTGGCAAATACTGTGATGAGACCAAGGTCGATGAAAGGGGGGACTCTGGCTACACAAGTACAGGTTCCCCAGCCACCGAGGATCCTGCAAAGGACTCGGACTTACCAGCAGATGCCTCTTTTTTATGGACGTGATGAGTACTACTCAGACCTGTTGGCATGACAGTGCCTGAGGGGGAAGGAAGACTGCACTCTTGAGGCAGTCTTAGAGGTAGACCAGAGGGAACCATTTAGAAAAGCTGATGTGGATGGTCACCCTACCACCTTTCTGGTTGATACTGATGCTACCCATTCTACTGTGAGATCTGCAGTAGTTCCCAGCCTACCCCTCTCGGGACAATCAATCCAAGTTGTAGGTGTCGCAAATAAGAAAATGACAAACCCATTGACTGAACCGATTCCTGTGAGAATAGGAACATTCTGAGATAGACACCAGTTTGTGGTATGCGATTCAAGCCCTGTCTGCTTGCTAGGAAGAGACCGTTTGTGCAAGCTCAACTGTACTATCTTTTGCACCCCCAAGGGAGTGGAATTTCAGACTAATGACGACGATGCCACCTCTAAGGTCGCAAATCAGAATTTGTGTGTAGAAATTTACCCTGTGGCGACAGTGAAAGAGCTTCCACTTGATTTAAGAGATTCGGTCTCACTGGAAGTGTGGGACTTCACGGGGGGAGACATTGGATTAATTAAAGGGGTTGAGCCAGTTAAGATTCAGGTTAAGCAGAATGTTGAATTTCCAGAAACCCCCCAGTATAATTTGACACTAGAAACGATTGCAGGGATAAAACCTGTGATTGACTCCATGATTAAGCAGGGGATGCCAAAGGAGATAATGGGCAGTCCATGCAACTCACTCATTATGGGATTGCAGAAATCGTGTGGAAAATTTAGGATCATGCAAGACCTGCACAAGGTCAACAACATAGTCATTCCATGTTGTCTAGTCGTACCGAATCCATTAGTGATACTATTTCAGATTCCATGCAAAGCAGAGTGGTTCACTGTGATTGACTTTTGCCAAGCATTCTTTTCGATACCGCTACATGAAGAAAGCCAATTTCTCTTTGCATTTAAGCTGGAAAACCGTGTGTTAACATGGTGTCGTATCCCTCAAGGGTGTACAGAGAGTCCATCGATCTTTAACCAGATCTTGAAAAAGAATCTTGAGAGCCTTGTGCTGACGCAGAACTCCGTACTTGTGCAGTACATAGACGACCTCCTTGTTGCGTCCGAAACTGAGGATACCTGCAGGATTGACACCATTGACTTACTGAATCATTTGGCAGAGAATGGACACAAGGTGTCCCCAAACAAGTTACAGTACTGCCTGAATGAAGTGCAATATTTGGGTCAACGAATAGAAAAAGGCAAGAGAAAGGTGGCACCTGACAGGATTGAGGCAATCATGAGTATGACTGTGCCTACCACACAGAGGGAAGTCAGGATGTTCCTAGGGATGGTTGGCTACTGTCACCAGTGGATTCCCAACTTCTCTTTGAAGGCAAAGCCTTTGCAGAGACTGACAAACAAGGATGTGAGTGATCCGGTACCATGGGAAAAAGACTGTATGAAGGTGTTCCTGGAGTTGCGAGAGGACCTCTGTCATGCTCCGGCACTGGGGATGCCTGACTACAACAAGCCTTTTTCATTATTCTGTTGTGAACGAGAAGGTTGAGCATTATCAGTTCTGACTCAGGATCATGGAGGTGTCCATAGACCGGTTGCCTATTTCTCAGCTACTTTAGACCCAGTTGTTTCAGTATTGCCCGGATGTCTCAAATCCGTTGCTGCAACAGGGGTCAGCATTGAGGGATGTGAAAGTATTGTCATGGGTCATTCTTTGATTGTGTATGTTCTGCATTCTTTTGAACTGTTGATGACAAGGACTGAGAGACAACACCTGACCAATAATAGACTCACACGCTACGAGCAAGTCATTCTTGCAGCAGAGATGTGACTCTTAGGAGGTGTTCTGTTTTGAATCCTGCTACTTTGATGCCGTTGCCAAACACACTTGATGAAGATTGTGCGGATCATGACTGTCTCAATGTGACTGAACTTTGCACCAAACCGAGACCTGACATTGTTGATGAACCATTGTCTGACCCTGGTGAGATTTTCTTTGTTGACGGTTCATGCTTAAGAGACAGTGTTGGTCAGTTAAGAGCAACGTTTGCTGTATGCACCATTACGGTAGTGGTTGAAGCTGCTTGCCTAGAAGGAGTATCCTCCGCCCAGGTAGCTGAAATCATTGCCTTGACTAGTGCCTGTTTAGCCGTTCATCAAATTTGAATTACAATTTACACCGACAGCCAGTACGGGTTTGGTGTGGTTCATGACTTCAGACAGCTATGGTCACAGAGGGGTTATATGACATCGTCTGGATCACCTATTAGGAATGGGGAGTTTGTGAGGTTACTATTGGAAGCCTTACAGCACCCGAGGGAGATTGCTGTGGTAAAGTGTACGGCTGATGGGAGGGAGACGGATTTTGTCTCTCTTAGAAATAGATATGCTGATGAAGTTGCACGTTTCTGTGCCGAACAAGGTTGCATCATTACTGAAAACTATATAGGGGAGAGCCAAGAAGGAACCAAGTTCAACATGATATTGGCCATGGCAGATACTTGGGACGAGCTCAAGTGCCTGCAGGAACATGTTTCAGAACAGGAGAAAAGTTTGTTGATCAAGTCAGGATGTACAAAAGGGGATGTTGGCATTTTGGGTTTTGAGTTGTTGTAATTCTATCTAGGACCCTAATAAATAAATATAAATAATATCCTTATGAAAGCATAAGAATAATATCCATATTTAGTAACAACCCATGCGGTCCAAATACAGCATGGCTACTCCTCTAAACTCCTAGAAAGTACAACGCGTTATTTAAACAAACCAAGCCTCCAGCAGCCCGGGAAATCCCCCTGCTCTTGTTTTGATTTGCACAAGAACTCCTAGAGTCAGAAAGAACTGTTAGTTCTTGGTGACGTCTCATGTCCAACCTTACGTCAAGCCCGGCACCTTTCAGGTATAAATATACCAACGTTGCCTTAAGCAAACACACGGTGGTTTGGAGCAGAGCGGCTATCTACTTGCCCGAGAGACCAGCTGATGCGAGAGCCCACGGACGCCGCCCCTCCCCTTTGACGCACTGAAAGAGATGCTGTCTTTTCTCCTGCCGAGAAATCCAGCTCTGGTGTTCTCAGCCGCCCTTGCGGGTTGCTGGGATATCAAGTCCTGAGAGAGAGAAACCAGACCTCCTGCTTTCTATTACCCAGGTACGGAGCTGACTAAACCCTTAAAGAGAATTCTTGATTCAGATTCTTGGCAAAACCAACTTAACTTAAACTGCTACTTATTTACTCCATCCCACGTATTAGGCTTAGGTCAGGTACACCGGGGTAGGCGTATTTAGAAGCACCAGTTGAGTACGTTAGTCAATGTATATTTGTATGTATATATTTTATCTATTTTAAAGTATCATATGGCTAAGAAACCAAATCAATGCTTTTACAGTATTATTTTATAATACTCCTTTTACTGTATGCACTTTACTTTATACTAAGTATTGCAATTGTGGCAATTCATTTCTCTGGCATGAGAAAGAAGACTGCTCAATAAATAACACCTTTTATTGAAAACGCCCGTCTCTCTATTCTCTGCACTCTGGTGAAACTAAGTATGCACGATTGACTGAGTAAAATAGCTGTCTATTGTTTTCACACGACTCTAGAGGTACACTCTTATTCTGAGGGAGCAAAGTTGTCATGTTTTATGGTCGTCAGAAGCTAATCCCTTCTTGTCTATCCAGGGAAGTTAAACTCCTCCTTGTTTATTCGAGAAAGTTTCTAGTGACCTCTGAGCTAGCTGGCAAAACTAATTAAGTCTAATATAGTCAGTAGAGACCTAGTCGACCTCAGTCCTACGTCTACACTACTGTTTATATTATTCCAATGCGCAGAGCCTATTGGGAATATAGGAACTACACTACATGGCGCCCAACGTTTGGTAAGGCGATAATCTAACGCAAGACACTACAGTAACTCAGTCGTGCTTTTTCACACAGAACCCTTTTTTCCCGTAAATACTCCAAAAGACGTCTGGAGTGGGTAAAAGGTTAAAATCCGCTGGAACTTTGTAGAATGAGAATCCTATGTATAGTTTTTGGTTTAGTCAACGTTGAAGGATACAGTGTTCCAAAATATTGTGCACCTAATCTTTGTTTCCCTTGAAACTTGATCTGCAACAAAAAGCTTTCTGTTAGTAAAAATGACGGAAAGTGAAGACGAAAGGGAGACAGCTAGAATAGCAGCTCAACTGCTAGCGAATGACACAAGTCTCCAAGAAAATGACCCGAATGCTATAATCATTCCGGTAAATGTAAGAAAAACTATAACTATTAAACTTATAGTAAATGGACTGACATCACGAGGTGGTACAGTCATATTCGTGGTAGAGGCCCATGAATATCGGCAGACAGAGGTATTCTACTCATGGATAAACTTTCCAGCAGCAAACGCTGTAACACATGAATTCCACTATTATAAAATAGAGGAACCTCCGGATGAATACACTCCTTTCGAAGAGGTTGAAATCCCAATAAATTACCAAGAGCATCTGCTCTGGTTTAAAGGCGCCCTAAAACATAAAAATCACATCACCAGGCTCGGTCCACTAGGTAGACCAGGAACAACGTGGCCGGTTCTAGCCAGCTACACACCACAACCAGACATTGATAAAATGTCAAACGAAGAACTCTTAGTTAAAATAAAAGAAGTAACAAAGGCATATAGAGAGTTAGTTCAATTGGCAATAGAGGATATAACATACCTCCAGAAACTGAAAGAAACAGATATAGCAGAACAACCTTTTGAACTTGCCAGAATCATAGAAAAATCCTATGAAGAACTAGGAAGAGATAGTTTGGGTGGGAAACCGGTAAAACCCCAACTAACTGAAAATCCTGAAAAAACATTTATTAAAAATAATCTAAACACTCCAAAAAAGAGTTGGGATAGTAATAAACAATCCACTCCCAGAGAAAAACAATTTAAGTCCAGAGGAAGGTCTCCTCAACGCAGAGATAGATCTCCGGACCGAGGTGACAAGTCTCCCCAGAGGGAGCCCTCTGATAAAAGATACAACCTTAGAGATAGGGATAAAATAAGAAAGCCTGATAGATATCAAGATATTGATACACGTCCCTCTCGATCTTTTCAGACTTCCTCACAGAAATCGGAAAGAAGAGGACGGTCAGAACACAAGGAAGAGCACGTCAAGTCCAAAGACAAGGAACCTGCTCATCAAAGTAAAAAGTTACAATTTCCAAGAAAGAAGGTAGCCAGTATTAAAATAATTAAACATGCCGAGGATACTGAGGACACAACTGAAAAACGGAGAGTGGGCCCAGACAATGCTAGACAGCGCAGCAGAAGTGACCATAGCTCGCAAGATCTTGATGAATCTTCTGGAGACAGTGGACACGAATGAATACATTCAGATGGAAACTGCAGACACCAGGGTCAGCAAACCTCATAAAATATACGAAATAACATTGCGTATAGAGGGAGACAAGACCAGGAAAGTAAGGGGTCTCTTTTGGGATAATCTTTCGAAGGGCTATGACATCCTTTTAGCTGAAAAAGACTGGCCACCAGAGTTTGTCAGGGAGTGCCCTCATGGCGAAGAAATGATTATGCCTGCCTTCTCAAATCATATTCCAATTCATAGAAAATATACATATGCAAGAAAATGGGCAGTAGCTCAAGCTCCTGCATTATATAAAAATCATGTAGGATGGGATGAGGACTCTCCTCCTCACAAAATCCAGTTAAAATGTCTACCTACTGCACAAAGGCAGTACCCAATTAAACAAGAGCTAAAAAGCAAGTCAGGGAGATCTTAGATCAACTTGAATATCAGGGGGTGATTGAAACATGCACCTCACAAATGAACAATCCTTTGTTTCCTGTCTCCAAACCAGATGATTCATATCGTCTAGTTTTGGACTACAGACACCTTAACTCATGTTGCAAAACATTTGCAGTACAAAACTCACACAGTGCAGCACTAATGAATAACATTGTGCGCAAAAAATATAAAACAACATTAGACATCTCTAATGGATTCTTTTGTCAAAACATTGCACCTGAAAGCCGGTATTTGACCGCTTTCTCAATAATGGGGTCGCAAAAACACTTCTGTCGACTCCCACAGGGATTCAAGAATAGCCGAGGATTATTTTCAGCAAGAGTAACAGAGTTACTACAAATATATGATGATGAGGCATTATCTTATGTCGATGACATCTATCTAACAGATGATGACCTGGATACTCACTTGAAAAGAGTGAACACCATAATACTTGGGTTCGCAGCTGAGGGTTACAAATTCAACTTTAAGAAGTCAAGAATGGCCCATCTAACTGTCCTATTTTTAGGATATGAATTATCAAGTGAAGGCAAAAGCTTAGCAGACAACTTCTTAGAGAAGTGCGCTGTACTCCAAGCACCAAAAACGCTGAACAACTTATAATCAATACTAGGTTTCCTGAATTTCGGAAGATACATTCTAAATTATGCAGAGAGGGTTAAACCTCTCTATGAATTAATAAAACCTGATTTTAAACCAATCAATTGGACTCAGAAACACACAGAAATGTTAAGATCATTGCAAACAGACATGTTAACAAAAACAAAACTGCAAACTCGCGAAAACATACGCAACCTTGTAATCCGAGTCATCCCAGGAAGATGCGGATTCACGTACCTAACCTCTAATGAGGGAGAAACGGTACCAATAGCTTACAAATCACACTTGTACACACAAGCTGAAATGAAATTCAGTCGTACTGAAAAAATTCAAATAGCGGTTCAAACTGCTTTAGCAAAAGAAAGAGCCCAAGCCCAAGGCAGAAGGATAACTGTTTTAACAGCAAAATCAGCCCTTGAGGCATTAACAAGTCCACGCAATTTGACTGCTGTGGCATTAGATCTAAAATGGATACAATGGGAAAATTCTCTTGCTGCAGAAGACGTGAAGTACTATTTTGACCCGGAAATTAAAAAATTAAAAATCTAAAATATGAATTAGAATATCCTCTGCCAATCGAAATTCTGCCTCTACAACATTACGCCTGTATAATATATACAGACGGATCAGCACAACCCGCAGTTGGGGGTAAGCAAGCTTACAGTGCTGCGTGCGCGGTTGTTAAATGCCGGTGGCACGAAGGAAAATTGAGACCACTGGTAACTATGACTCAATCTGTAAAAGATAGTTCGTTTCTACGAACTGAACTACTAGCTTTAAAGATGGCGCTCGATATTGCGGATCGCAAATTCCTCACACTAATTGTGTGCGATTCATATTACTGCGTCAACTCTTACAATAATAACTTGTAGAACTGGGTTCAAAACGATTACAAAGATGACACAGGTGCCACAATAAAGCATAAGAAGCTTTGGGAACAGGTAGTTCTTTTACAGAAAGAACTACAAAAGACTCACGTGATCCATACACTGAGTCATCAACGTGATGGCGTTAACGTTGCAGGGAATTCATTGGCTAACACAGCCACAGCGGAAGCAGCTCAACCGGCTTCCATAGCCACAAAAAAGTGTTCAGAAAAATACATAGACGGGTAAACAATGCTGGCGGTAAAAACGTCTTTGCAAGCCGACTGTGCAGCATTACCCCTGAACTATCCACTCACTTATACATACATGATTGATGCAAACTCCATTCCTTTTGCTCGAATCCCTAAAGTGGGGGATAGAGTAATTCCAAACACGAACAGGAGAGTCTTCCTGATTCAAGAAGCACATATGGGATTAGGTCTAAGGCACCAAGAGATCTTGAAATCTCTGAAAGAATTACAATCAGAATACTGGTGGCCGGGGATGAGCCTGCAAAACTACAAATTTGCAATGGGCTGTCCAAACTGCAACAGAGATCGCAGTCGTGAACCGACCGGAGTAATGCCAGGACCCTTCTTTTAGACAGCATAAGGCTATCTATACGCAGAAATCCAGTAGGAGAAATGCGTCCCACTTATGTTTAAGACTAGATTCACTTAAAATGTAGACACCAGCACTCGGCTGACGCCAGAACTGTTATACAAAGATTTGCGAGTCCTTATCGGCACATACGCAATTGGCATGCTACATTCTGACCAGGGTCCTGCTTTTAGCTCTCGAGCTTATAAGTAGGCCATGAGCAGCATGGGCATTGCATTGCGGTACTCTTGTCCATTCCATCCTGAGGGAAATGCTGTAGTGGAAAGAAAAAACCGGGACATAAAGCAATCTATAACGGCGAGGGTATTAGGTTCGGGTGATGGGTGGGTCCAACATTTAACAAGTGTCCAACTTAGTCTTAATAATCTGCCAAGAAATTCTCTAAAAGGTCTCAGTCCGTACGAACTATTGTTCGGTACTAGAATGCATATTCAGGACCTTGATAGTCAGACTTCAGCGGTAGAAGAAAAATGCTTTGATATCAAAGACCATTTGGTTGTTTTATAGGACTTGAATGAAACAAGACGAACCCTGAGCAACGTAAAGTTAAAGCAACAGCCAACAGCCACTGAAGAAAAACCACCTGTCCCAGCAAGACCTGTCTGGATTCCAAAGATTAGGGATCTGGTCAGAGAGAAGATCGCGGTGAAGAAGGAATTTGGGCCTTCTTACAGAAAAGCAGTACCTGTCTTAGGTGTCAGCGGAACAAGATCAGTTGTACTACCGCCCCTTGCTGGTAAAAAGGAGAACCGAGTTGCATCCATCGACCTGGTAAAACCACAATCATGTGGCCAATAATAAGTAGAAGGCCCAGTGGACTCCCAAGAAATAGCAGAGTACCAAAATTTGCTACAATACCAGAGGTTCAAACTGAGAGACTAATCACATTCGATAAACCTGCAGTGAATAAGAAAGGACTATGCAACAATGCCATGGAACTTGTGCCTCTTGAAACCCAAATTGCAACAGTTCGTCAAGAAACACCAGTCTACAACGACGTAGCCTCAGACAATGCTAGTGAAACAAAGAAAAATCCAAAAGCAAATGAAAATTCGGAAGCAATTCCAAAAATTGACAGAACTGCATCTGGCTACTTCATCAATTTCGATGACTTTTCTGATGATCCAAGTGAACATGAAGAAACGCCAGCAACAAAAAAATTTCAAAGATAAAGTAACAGAACTCATTCATCAACTCAAAGAAACCTATCTGATTTCTCCATGGATTGAATTGTGGATTGTGTTAGGTGTACTTTTCCTCCTGCTTTGGCTCATCATGGTTCATTGTTTGGGCAAATTCATTGAAGGAAAATACAGTACAATGGACACAGCAAGTCAGAACATCAACTTGGTCCTAAAGCCTCACAAGTCATCTCACATCGAGAAAAGAGAACTATCATCAGTGAACGTCACAGCCAATCAAATACCCGGTGGGGTAAAATGGGACAGAACTGACTTTGACATTTTTGGCCCGATTGAGCTCTTGAAATATCTACATCAGTTCGAGGTTTCATTAAGTGACTTTGTAACATCAAGTACTTTTTCTGATGATTGGGACTTTGAAAATATAAATATGATGTCAGATTTAGTAATGTCACCAAAATTTACAGAACATGATTATTTACAGGGTTCATCAAATGATGAAGAAATGTACTTCTATAATCACTTTGGTCATCACTATTTGCATAACTCTGCACAGCCTAGAAATGTTTTAAGTTATAATCAATGGGAACATTGTGCAACTCCACCTAAAAGCAGCTCGAAAACAGTTTTTTGAGAAATTCCCATACTTCTCAGGGTTTAACACAAGTGATGCAGAAACGTTTTATATTAAAATGTTAAATAAGACAGGAATGAAAACAATGCTGACAAATACTAAATTGATCTATTCTGAAACATTTTATGAACAAATGATTACATTTGGTTTTGATTTCTGGAAGAACAACATTGAAACAAAAACCATCTGGGGTACAAAAGAATGGCAGGTCCAAGGTTTAGAAGCATTATTTAGAGCCTGCATGATCCCAGAACAAATAATATTCTTGAATGACACCATTCAACAGACAACCTGTCTTGGCCTTGCCAAAATTAAAGACTTAAACAAACCGTCTATTCCAAAGCCCATACCTGATAGTAATAGCACTACTGATATGGAAATAGACGTATCCCATATTTTATACCAAAACAGAACACATCCTGATTGGAAAAAATGGTTGATCTGGCCCACAGACACAAATAACTTTCAAGATAGATTCCTGAACAAAATACAGGGGTTCAAAATGACCAGGCCAGACCCACGATACTCCCAGAGACAACATCCAGGGATAGTCACAACATCCAGTGTAGGGAAACTCTGCCTCGAATGGCTACAGAAATCCACACTGGCTAAAATTAGGCAACACTTGACTTTACTTAAAGACGGTGCTGACTTGCGTGATTTCTTTCTGGTACCACGCAAACAGCGTCAAAAACGTTTCATAGCGGCCGGTATATACGCTGCGTACAACGAAGCTTGGAAAGTAATGCAAATTGAAACAGCAGAAAAATACGAGAAATTGATCGTATTAATTTGGAAAAATCACTTTCTGTTGTGGACAATGGGTTAATGACTCTGTCCTCCAGAATATATTCACTGGACAGTATTGTATCATCTGCTATTGATATAATAGAGCAGGACTTACTAATGTTGCAACATGGACAGTCCCAATTACGTTCTATTGTACAGCTTGGCTGGACGTTGCAAAATCTGCATTCAGGCTACGTGCCCTGGCGTTTAATCAAGGTAACGTCATTATTTTCTATCTTTAACCTTACTGATAAACAAATCAGTTTGGCACAAAAAGGAGCAGACTATACGATCCTGAGCACTGAAAAACTTGAGAGATTACCATTGACAATGTCAGAAAGACCTGTCATTGAATGGATAATACACGGAATAATCACAATTCCGATAACAACTTTCCAATTTAAATACTGCCAAGAATATATACCAGCGGGCCAGTATGAAAGGTTGGGTAAAGGGTACATCAAGTCAACATGGAAATTACCTTATACACACACATGTTACAGTGAAAAGAAAAAGAATGTATTTCTTAGTGGTAAAAATTGTAAAAGATCACTAAGCGGTACACTCCTGTGTCAAGGCATTAACCTGCATGGAGCCTGCGAAGGGTCTTCAAATAACCTTTCATGTCACCAGCTAGGCACACCTGCAACACAGATAGAGCCATTCTTTAGACGGCTTTCTAACGGGAGCTATATTCTAATAGTGGACCAATGCTGTTGTGGCATGGTGCCAGGGAAAGCCTATCTCGTAAGCGTTAGTTCCATGGTCACTTGCTGAATGCAAGTATTGTATCCAAACAGCAATCCAGATATGGAGGTGGCAATATGGCCTCGTTTGAATATCTCTTCTACTCGAATTGATACTTTAAGCAGAATGAAGTCTATTCTTTTACAGACGACTGTGCCTTTGACCTCGTCCAGAGAAACGTATGATCTGCAAGTCGCAAGGACAACGGCAGAGATACATACCCTTTTATCAACAAATTGCCCCACACATTTCGTAGAAATACTGGGCCAAATCCTAAATATGTCTGATACCAGTGGCATCGCACATGTATTTAAGACAATATTTGCGGGACTGTTAACACCCTTTGAAACAGTTCTGGGCATCTTCCCCAATTTTGTCCATTCTGTCTTTGGTGGCCTCCCTCTACTTTTGGGACTCGTAGCAGGAATTTTATTTTTGATTCTTCTGCTCCAATATGGCAAGTCAAGTCGCAGACAAGACTCCAGCAACGATGGAAGAAACGATCCTAGCAGTACGCTACCGGGACCGCATAACTAAAGTCCTCGGACTAAGAGATCTGAATATGACCTGGTTTCTTTCATACAGACCTATCTGGCAAAATTGCATCTTACCTGTGCTTCGATGTATGCTATGCTGAGAAGAATGTGTGTTGGACATCTGTCTTGCACTACCATCAGCAGTACCAATGGATACAAATACCTTGCTAGGTCCGGTAACGACTCATGCATCATGTTGTCCCCAGCGGCTACCTATTCTGATGACGGCATTCGTTGAGACTTCACCACTACGAGTATGTGGCAGTGGAGTACGAGATGAGAGCAGCATCACCCAGGTACAACCTTCAGTGAGCATTGCTGATCCTGACATCGATGATAGCAACCTAACCTGATGTCGTAGACCAATTTTTTGCGAGTCTGTCTGAAATGATGTTCTCCCCTGAACAGAAAGAATAACTTTTTAAGCGACAAGCGCACAGCGTTCCTTGAACTCTGAATTCGGCCTTCAGCTTTGAAAAACAAAAGCTACTGAAAACAATTGGAACTATTTTTCCCCTTGAGAGCGAAATTATTTTTTTTCCACTTCCAAAATATTTACCTTTTTCAGGCACATGCACTCTGCGTAAAGTAAAACTATTCTTAGAGAACAGAGCTTCTATTTTAGGAACTCTAGTGTAAATGTTCGCAATTCATTCAGCTGATATATATATGCATTTTTTTTAACTGAATGATACCACTGCTTAAAAAGCGTACAGTACCATTACTCATTTTCGTGTATTTACCATATACCATTTCAAATGCAAATGTTTTATTTTGGGGTGGGTTGGAAAACACATGCACCATTATATGTTTACTATTGCTTAGTTTTAAGTAATGAGGGACATGAGATCGTGGAGTAGGTGTTGTAATTCTATCTAGGACCCTAATTCGATATTCCTGATTCATGCCCTTATGTGGTTATAATAAATAATATCCCTATGAAGGCATAAGAATAATATACATATTTAGTAACAACCCATGCGGTCCAAATACAGCATGGCTACTCCTCTAGACTCCTAGAAAGTACAACGCGTTCTTTAAACAAACCAAGCCTCCAGCAGCCTGGGAAATCCCCCTGCTCTTGTTTTGATTTGCACAAGAACTCCTAGAGTCAGAAAGAACTGTTAGTTCTTGGTGACGTCTCATGTCCAACCTTACGTCAAACCAGGCACCTTTGAGGTATAAACATACCAACGTTGCCTTAAGCAAACACACGGTGGTTTGGAGCAGAGCGGCTATCTACTTGCCCGAGAGACCAGCTGATGCGAGAGCCCACGGACGCCGCCCCTCCCCTTTGACGCACTGAGAGAAACGCTGTCTTTTCTCCTGCCGAGAAATCCAGCTCCGGTGTTCTCAGCCGCCCTTGCGGGTTGCTGGGATATCGAGTCCTGAGAGAGAGATACCAGACCTCCTGCTTTCTATTACCCAGGTACGGAGCTGACTAAACCCTTAAAGAGAATTCTTGATTCAGATTCTTGGCAAAAGCAACTTAACTTAAACTGCTACTTTTTTACTCCATCCCACGTATTAGGCTTAGGTCAGGTACACCGGGGTAGGCGTATTTAGAAGCACCAGTTGAGTACGTTAGTCAATGTACATTTGTATGTATATATTTTATCTATTTTAAAGTATCATATGGCTAAGAAACCATATCAATGCTTTTACAGTTTTATTTTATAATACTCCTTTTACTGTATGTACTTTACTTTATACTAAGTATTGCAATTGTGGCAATTCATTTCTCTTGCATGAGAAAGAAGACTGCTCAATAAATAACACCTTTTATTGAAAACGCCCGTCTCTCTATTCTCTGCACTCTGGTGAAACTAAGTATGCACGATTGACTGAGTAAAATAGCTGTCTATTGTTTTCACACGACTCTAGAGATACACTCTTATTCTGAGGGAGCAAAGTTGTCATGTTTTATGGTTGTCAGAAGCTAATCCCTTCTTGTCTATCCAGGGAAGTTAAACTCCTCCTTGTTTATTCGAGAAAGTTTCTAGTGACCTCTGAGCTAGCTGGCAAAACAAATTAAGTCTAATATAGTCAGTAGAGACCTAGTCAACCTCAGTCCTACGTCTACACTACTGTTTATATTATTCCAATGCGCAGAGCCTATTGGGAATATAGGACCTACACTACAGAGTGATGGAAGAGCAGTGTTGCCAGATGACTAGTTGAACCCGATGGCAAGACATATTTATGGTGAGGTGCATTTAGGGAGAGATGCAATGGTCCGAGTGTTCAGGCAGATGTGGTGGCAGATGTGGTATAATCCACGATTCCATGCAATGTCAGAGGTGTGTCACTTGCCAACAGATCAATGCTGGAAAGAAGACTGTGGTTACACTGAGTCACATTGGGAGATCGGGGGGACCTTTCAATCGTATGCAATTGGACTTTATTGAGATGCCTAGGTGCAACAGACTGAGGTACATCTTGGTGGTGGTTTGTGTGTTCTCAATGTGGGTGGAGGCTTACCCAAAACGGAAATGTGACACTCACTGTAGCTAAGTTATTGTTGAGGGGACTCATACCTAGGTTTGGATTTCCGACCTCTTTGGAATCGGACAGAGAAACACATTTCCATAGTGAGATCATGAAGATGCTTTGCACAGCATTGAATGTTGACCAGAGACTCCATTGTAGCTAATGTCCCAAGGCTTCTGGGATAGTGAAGCAGGTTAATGGGACTTTGAAGGCACGAATGGTAAAGGTGTGTTCGTCCATTTCTCTGAAGTGGCCTAATGCTCTGCCTCTGGTGCTGAAGAGCATCCGCAGTACCCCAGTCGGGAGAACAGGTCTTTCACCTCATGAAGTGTTGATGGGGAGGGCTATGTGATTACCAGCAGTGCCATCGACAGCCTTGATAAGCATCACAGATGATCTGAACCTTGATTATTGCAAGGAACTCGCTGATGTGGTCCGTTCTGTGTCTTATCAGGTGCAGGCTGCTGTTGTTCCAGCTTCAAGTGATCTCTGTCATGACCTGAGTCCAGGGGACTGGGTGCTGGTTCAAAAGCACGTGAGAAAGAGCTGTTTGAATGTTTGCTGGAGAGGCTCCTACCAGATCATATTGGTGACAAACACTGCAATGAAGTGCGGAGAAGTGCCAAACTGGGTACACGCTTCTCACACCCGCCGAGTTTCTGCACCCTTGGAAGAAACAGCTCCTCTTCTGAGTGAAATTCCAGCTGTGGTGACAGGACCACAAGAGGGGATGAGCCAAGCTCTGAGGGTGGCTGAAGAAACTGGTTGCTCGCCAGATCAAGCTGAGGAGGGTCACAACAATAGCGACACTGAGACTGCATCAGAAAGAGGAAGCTGCTGTGAAGCTGGTCCAGAATCAGACTCAGCAGAAGGAAGTTGTGAGCAGGGTGAGCAAGGAGGGAGCAGGAGAACAAGAAGCGCAGAAGAAACGTGGCCTGAGAGACAGAGGTGGTTGAATCCGTGACTGGTCTCCGAGAGGGATCTTGCTCCAGTGTCTGAAGACTCTGAATCAGACAAAGGCGAAGAAGGGCAAGCTCGTGGAGGTCTGAGAAGATCAAGACGAACGAGAGTGCCTTGTCAGAGATACTCGACTCCAGAGTGTTCGTACGTTGTGACTGATGCCAGGAGTGCTGAGATCCAGAAGGCTGAGGGCAGTGACAGTGGTCAGTAATATTCCCAACGTGAAATTTGATGTGGTGTTGTTGGTGCCAGGACTTGAAATCGAAGGAGTACTGACCCTCACAGTTCCCAATCCCGCGATTTTGAGCAAAATTCGTGATCTGATTTTGAATAGACTGATATTTCCTATGTTTGGCTTTGAAGCTCCGTCTCACAAAACTAACTTTCTTCGTCTTAAACTTTTGCAGCATGTTCTAGAGGCAGTTGGAGCAAATCTTATTTTGGATTAAAGAGACTTTGTTGTAAATAACTTAAAAGTAGATAGCCTAGGTCCGAGTGGAAGAAGAAGTAATTTAGGGACTTACCGCAGAGGACGGAGAAGGGTTAAGGAAGCCGTTTGCATGGTGTGAATAAGGAACTGAAATCAAAAAAGGGAACTTCCAGCTTTCCGAAGTGTAGTTCAAACTGGTTCACAGGCAACTGAAGACGGAGAAAAAGAGACTCTTGAGCGTTTGTTGATGAACCAAGAACTTTGAGGACTTTTCTGAAACCATGGAGGCTGGGAATCCAAATCGTAGATCTAGATGTGTAGTAGGTACACTTGTAGGTGGAGTTATAATTTTCATAATTCTAGTAGTTGTAATTTCATATCTAGCCCCACATGAGCAGGCACTGGAGGTACAGGGAATGCCTACACCTACCACTCCTAGCAAGAAAGAGGTCAAAATAGAAGAGAGTCGAGGTTTCATATAGATCTTTCTAGAAGTGATTTCAAGCCTAATGCGTATGCTAAGCTGTGGTATGAGTATATTGATGTAATGGATGCGAAAGATTGCTATGTGTGTATGCAGTTACCTGCCTCAGTGGATGAGGGTATTCGATATCACCATCTTCCACTGACGTATGGTATTTCGTGTAGTTTGTTGCTTAGCATATTTTATTGGCGAGACCAGTTTGAGTATTTCTTTTCCTATTATGATGCAGTGCTTCACGAAGTATCAGCTTACAAGTATTTGAACAATAATGATTATTATAAAACCAAAGATAGACTTAGAAAGAATTTCATACCTTCTTTGGAGCTAGATACAGCTTATGCCCATCGCCATAATTTGACGTGCTTATTGTAAGATGTAGAGAAAAAGTTCATAGATCAGGTAGAAGATAGATATAGAAAACAAAAACAGTTATTAGATTCAGGAGAGGGTAGAGTAGATTGGACGGATGAGGAGAAATTACACAAATCGAATGGGAGCTATGGTCTGATAGCGCTAGACGAAGAGCAGAGAGGGAAGCTGTGCATAAGACGTCATTAGACGTATTATGAGAATGTTACGGTGGGACAGACCACGTGTGATCATGTTTTCACTTTAGAAGATTCAGCAATGGACTTTTTGCAAGGTTCTGTGCAAATGATACCAACTGTGTATTATGTCTGTCGAATGAATGCTTATGTGAGTTTGCCTGCGAAATGGTATGGGACGTGTTACTTAGCGATCATTTTCCCCAAAATTTATCATGCAGAAGATTTGGAACTTTTAGAAGGAGGAAAGCATTTGATGGTAAAAAGGGGCAAAAGTGCAGGAGCAATAATTGGAGAAATTTTTGGAGCAGTGATACCAGGTTTGGGAGTAATTTTGAATGATGTGAAGATCAGAAGGCTGCCGACCGTTGTTGATGAATTGTCTATGAATACAGCTAAGTCGCTGGTGCTGGTGGAAGTAGAGATGTTGTCGATAAGGGCTATGGTTTTGCAAAATCGCCTTGCTTTAGATGTCCTTTTGGCAAAAGAGGGTGGAGTCTGTAAACTTTTGAAGGTCCAGGAGTGCTGTACTTATATTCAAGATAACAGCAAGGATCTGGAGAAGTATATAAGTAGCATCACTATGATTCATCATGAGATTGAGGATCTGACTGAAGAAGGCGTTTGGGAGAAAGTTGGCAAGGGATTTAGGGCCAGATGTAGGAAGCGTAATTCCGGTCGGTAACGGACGAAATTACCGAATTTCAGCCGTTACCGGTCGGAATTAGGCTTTTCATATGTAGGTGGCTTAATTTCAGATTCGGTAATTTACCGAATCTGTATTTAAGAATTCGATAAATTACCGATTCTTAAAAATACCAAATCGGTAAATTACCGAATCTGAAATGTAGGGAGCACTCAAATGAGTGCTTTTCCCATCTTAGCATTCGTTATTTACCACCAACTAGAAGTTATAATAATGAAAACCTTAGAAAAAGCATTTTTTTTGCTTTTCCAACAGTGCCATGTTGCAGACATACATGCCCTTAGGGCATGTATGTCTGCAACATGTGCACCCATACACATTTGAGGGGTGCAACAGGGTGTCAAAGTGACACCCTGCCACCTTTCAATGTTTCCCCCATTTAGCGATTCGGTAATTGGCATTCATTCCTATGGGCCACCAGGCCCATAGGAATGAATGGCAATTACCGAATCGCTAAATACCAATTCGGTAATTACCGAAACTTACAGATTCGGTAATTATTTAAGAAAAATTACCTACATCCCATTTGCCTGTTCTTAAATACCGAATCGGTATGATTTGGTATTTAAGAATCGGTAATCTGGGATTACCTACATCGGGCCCCTAGTCAGGTGGGAGGTTGGTTTGCGAACTTGGGAAAAGGGTTCCTTGGCTATGTTCTAAAACCTCTCAATATAGTTGTGGCTTGTGTGATCAGATTGTGGTGTTTAGTTAGGACTTATAAGTGGTATAACTCCAACAGGATTGAGAGATCACTGAGAGAGCAAGAGAGGACAATGGAAAGACTGCAGGACAGTCAATATCAGAATCTTAAAAACATGGAGTTGCTCAGACAAGGGAGAATGGCGACGAGTTCTGTTTAAGTCAGTTCTTTCTAAAAGGATGGTGTGATTTTGGTGATGACACAGGGCATCAAAGGGGGCAACTGATAGAGCGCCATGTTATTCTGAAATTTGTATGGGTGCATCATAATCATGGATAGTTAGCACCCGCATATTTAGAGGATTGTAGTAACGTGTGGCCATTAGAAATGTAGTATTAAACTAGTATATTTTAGTGTGAATATTGAAATTGTAATTGTAAGTATTCTTATATAGTGCAATCTGCCACCCTACGGGTATCGTGGCGCTCAGATATAGGAACACAACCAACGAGTGAGGGAGTCGGGGAGACTAAGCAGTGAGGAGTCATGCTTTCGGGAAGAGCCATGTTTTAAAGCTCTTTCTGAATTCAATTAGAGAGTCAATCTGTCTGATGCTCTGTGGCGGCTCATTCCAAAGATGAGCAGCAGCCACACTGAAGGCCCTCCCCATCCTAGAATGCTTGAATCTAGGAGTTACCAGCAAGCAAGCACTGGAGGAGCGAAGCTTCCTCTTGGGGAAATACCAGGCAAACCTTTCCTGTAATGTGACTGGGCCCAGTTCGTATACCGCTCTATACACCAAACAGAGTGATTTAAAATGGACTCTTTCCTTGATAGGCAGCCAATGGGGATCTCTTAGAGCGTGAGTGGATGAGGAGCCGCGTTGCCTGTTCAGAACCAGTTTTGCCGCTGCAGACTGGACTCTCTGCAGCCCCTGAAAGATATACTGAAGGCCCCCAAGTACAAGGAATTGCAGTAGTCCAGTCTGCTCAACACTGTGCTTCTTACTACAAGGGAACGCGATTCCTTGGGTAGAATTGGAAGTATCCGACGCAACATACGCATCAGACCAAAACACACGCTGGCAGTCTTGTTTTCCTGCGATTCCATTTTGGGGTTCTTATCTATTAGCACTCCTAAATTACATACCATGCTGGCAGGAGTCAGCGGGTCCTCCTCAGGGGTAAGCCTAAACTCCACCGGTATATGTGTGAGCAGCTTCACCGAGAAGCAATACAGCACCTCAGTTTTCCCCCCCATTGAACTGCAGGGAGTTCCTCCGTAGCCATCCTGCAGTCTGTTGCATGCACTCTTGAAACGTATCCATGGAAACTGCCTGTTTCCCTTCCATGGAGAACGCCAGTTGCGTATCGTTCGCATAGTTGACCAAGTCAACCCCGAACGATTTAATATGGGACACAGAGGCTGCGGATAAATATTAAAGAGAGAGCCCTGCGTTACCCCATAAACTATCAGGGATTTGCAGGATGAGAACAGTGCCAAGGTTACCACCTGCTGTCTCCCCGTCAGATAAGACCGCAGCCACCTCAAGGCCTGTCCCTTCACCCCAATTTTCTCCAGTCTCTCTAATAAGATTGAGTGGCTCACTTTGTCGAATGCGGCCGACATATCGAGAAGCACTAAAACAGTGGCACTCCCGTTGTCGGCCCGCATACACAAGTTATCCATCATGGTGGTCAAAGCTGACTCTGTCCCGTGAACCGGACGGAACCCAAACTGGTCCTTGTCCAGCAATTGATTTTCCTCCAAAAAACAGGATAACATCCTGCTTACAGCCTTTTCCAAGATTTTAATTGGGAAAGGAAGGAGAGAAATTGGTCTAAAGCTTGCCGGATTTGTCGGATCCAGAGAGGGCTTCTTAATCAGGGGTGTCACCGCCGCCTGCTTCCATCCCTCTGGAACGGTGCCTTCTTCTAGGGACTGATTGCATATCTGTCGTAATGATGAGAAGGTCGTTTGTCCGTAGGTCTTCCAAACTTTTTGGGGCAGGGGGTCAGAAGGAGATCCTGAAGATACGCCTTGCGCCAAGGTGTTAAAAGTGAGAGCTATAAAAATCTGAAAGCTGTCCAGTGTGCTTGACTGTCCCAAATCCCCTTCTGCCGCCTGTATAGAATTATCCTGGGAGACAGTTTCATTAGCCAGAAAGGAGCCAACAATCTTGGCCACTTTATCCGTAAAGTGGGAGGCAAGCTCATCGCACAATTGCTGCGAAGCCACCACCTTATTACCCAAGCAAGTTGGGGCAGAAAGGTCCCTAACGATCTTGAAGAGTGCTTTCGTACCATTAGAGACTTGTGAAATAGAGTTAGCATACAAATTAGCTTTGCACTCTAAAATAAGCTCTTTGTATTTAATCTGTGCTACTCTCAATTCTTGCTTATCCACCTCTAGGTACTTTCTTCTACATTTCCTCTCTGCTTTCTTACATAGTAAGTGTAGCTGTTTCAATTCATCATTATACCACGGTGCTGAGATTTTATTTCTAATTCTTAGTTTTTTTATCGGGATTAATTGATCCAAAGCTCTGTGATATATTAGTGACAGGTGTTGGAATTCTCCTCTACTGTAGCGGAAACGCTAAAGAGATTGGCATTGGGGAGAGTTAAAAGGGCACTATTCTTTCCTAATTTTGCCCACTCCCTTCCTTTCCGGTAGACCACTGATTGTTTGGGATGATCCACCAGACAGGGTAGCGTAATTTTAAAATGGATTAAATAGTGGTCCGTCCAATTTTGAGGTGTTATGTTTAATACTTCAGTTTCCAGTGGACTGGCAAATAGCAGGTCAAGATTGGTCAGTGGGGTATTTAACCAGTTGTTGAAGGCTAAAATTCGTACAGGTGTAGTTCAAGTCTCACAAATGGTTTCCCAAATTGCCGTTCTCCCACAGATTGAAATCTCCCAAAATAATCATTCTAGAGTGTGCTAATGATAGATTGATGATAGTGTCTAGAAATGATTGGTATTGAATAGCGCTCCCTGGGGGTCTATAGCATACCATTCCCGTGAACAGGCTACCTCTAGGTTCCTGCAACGTGAAGCCCATAAGTTCTATCCCCGCAACCTCGTCGACCTTCAGGGGAACAAAATTCAGCTCCTCCTTGAAAATCACTCCAGTCCCTCCTCCTCTGCCCTCTGTTCTTGGATTATGCAAAATGTTATAGCCGGCAGGGCAGGCAAATCCTACTTCTACCGCGGACATGTTTCTGTTAGGAACAGTGCGTCCAGGTTCATATCTTCAATCAGAACTGATACTTCCACATGATGCTTGACTAGCGACCGGCTGTTGATCAGACCGCATATAATGGTTTTATTCACATCATGCTTGGTGGACCGCCGGTAGACGGGATCTATATGTACCCTCTTACCTAGATCCAACAACTGTTCCCTTGAGTAAGTCACACTGCCTTTCCCGCAGCAAAAACGGGCAGCATGGCTGGCACTAGGCGCGTCCGAGGCGCAGACGGGCTTGCCTCTGGCGAGCCTACGGCGCGTGGCGCGCCGGCTGTGTGCTTGCATTGCCCGAGTTAAATAGGCAAACAAGTGTGGATCACCTCGCCACAAGTGCGCTCACCAAAATGGCGCCCAAAGAATGGCAGGTCCTCAACCAAAATGGCGCTGGAGCGAAGGAGATAGTTGTAAGCCCCGCCCGAGCAGCAGGTGAAAAGAGGTTAATTTTTTACTGTGCAAGTATGCGGAAGCTAATGTAACATAAAAAACTTTATTAAAACAGGTTTTAAAAACTAGATGATCTGAACTAGCGGTTAACGTACTACAAGAGCAATTCACCAGCAGTTAGCAGCATAATACAGCCCCAATGTCCCTTTCCTCGAATCCAACACCAGAACCAGGCGGTACCTTAATCTTTGGCGCTGCACGCTTGCATTGCCCAAGTTAAATAGGCAAGCAAGTGTGGACCACCGCGCCACTAGTGCGCTCACCAAAATGGCACCCAAAGAATGTCAGGTCCTCAACCAAAATGGCGCTGGAACGAAGGAGATAGTTGTAAGCCTCGCTCGAGCAGCAGTTGAGAAAACGTTCTTTTTTTACTGTGCAAGTATGAGAAGTTAATGTAACATAAAAAACTTTATTAAAACAGTTTTTAACTAGATGATCTGAACTAGCGGTTAGCGTACTACAAGAGAAATTCACCAGCAGTTAGCAGCATAAAACAGCTGATGTCCCTTTCCTCGAATCCGACACCAGAACCAGTTGGTACCTTATTCATAAAATGTATTCATAGCATTTGAAAATTAATGTAGTGCATAGTCGAGAATTTGCTTTAGGTAATGAAAATGTATTATTTTATGTATAAAGTGATGCATTAAGATTAACGTGCACCATATTAAAGTCTACACGTGTAGGTTTGCTTATTCATGTAATAAAATGTAATGCATTAGCTGACTGTGAATGTAATGCTTATAATATGACTTTAGAAATGCGTGTTTAAATGTGTAAACGCCTGATTGCATAGTTGTACAAGGAGAGGCCTATTTGTGATTTTCTAATATTAGCTGAATATTGTAGGCCCAAAATGTATTTTCCTTGGGAAGGCTCCTTTTCTTGGTTGAATTGTAGACTGTAGAGCTGTGTGCGTGCAAGGTCGATTTGCTCACAGGCTTTCTGTTGCAGGTGCAAGGACACATGTCTCATTAGGCAGAACAACCCTTTTGTTTTAGGAGTTAGGATGGTAGAGGCAGGCACTGTGGGAGTGTACAGGAATGTAGAGATGATACTTTTGGCAGAGATGGTGCTTGAGACCCAAGGACACAGCAACGGTTTTTGGATAAAGTTGGAGTTTTGATGGAAAATTATAGAAAGAAGACATGCCTGAAGGGGTGTGCCCAGGGCGTGATTACTGTTTTTGGGATTTTGTACTATGGACTTACCCCCCGAGGGTGGAGTAGAGGAGGATTAGAGGGGATGCAAGAAGGAGCATCTTAGAACGAGCTTTGTAGCTTTGGCTCCTTACCTACGCAAAGTGAGTGTTCTTATGAGGAAGTCTTCACTACTGACCCCTTTTCTCTTGCCCAGGAAGGATGCTAAGTAGGGATGCCACCTTAGAGTTAGTGTAGGGACAGACTAATATTATTTTTCCTTTTAGGTAAATGCAGTCCAAGCTTCAAGTAGGGACTGTTGTTGTTTGCCTGATGCTTTTAGAAATAACTTTGATTATTATTTTGAGTCGCCTGAGACTCCTACGTAGGATTATGTTTGTATTAGTGCCGGTTTATTTTGTTAACCTCTTGCTGAGGTGCCTCTATGTTCAATTGTTTTTGGCTTCGTAATTAATCTTTAGACTTTTATTTCGTGGTCAGTGGTCCTTTAAATTGGATTGAATTGGTCATCTACATAAATTAATTGGGTTTTCTCCCCTTTACACTTCTTAGCACCCAACAAAGATTCAGTCGACCAAGGATTCTAAAGATTGGTAAGATAGAGGTAAAAATCTAGATAAGAATCTGGCATCATCAAAACGACTAAAGCGACAATGAAAAACATGACTGAAGGCCTGCTACCCGTAACTTAGCCGCACAGGTCCAAACTAAAAATTCGACCTCTCAAAATCTCTTTTGACAGGCCTAAATCCTCCTTTAAATATTAACAAATCTCCCCTAAGTAGGCCTTAAGTGCCCATATGGCAGGGTGAATGGTATTTAAACGGTTAATTGTAAACATTTTCCTACAATGACAATGCCTTAAAGAATATTTTCACTGTGAAAAAGGTTAGCTATCCCATAGGAAAGAATTAGGATACATTATTAAATGTAAATCATATAATCCCCACCTAACAACCAGATAAAAAGTTAATTATTGTACTTTGTAAAATATTACATTGCTTAAGTAGGATTTGTACTAAATACTTTACAAAAGGTACTTTTAAATAAGTCAGCCTAATGTCTATAGAAGCCCTTTTGTCTGGGCCTCAAACAGTCACCTAGGAGCTAAATAGCTGACAAGGTGTGAATTGGTTCCCAGAGCTGAGACAAAGGACTTGGATGTGGAAAGAGGTTGACCTTCCTCCCTTTTTTCTTCCTTACCAGCGAGGCTCAAATCCTAGGGTGAAAGGAGCTGCACACAGAAATGGTTTTGAGTGACCACAGAGGAGGGGGTTGCTCATTTCTCTCAGTACACAACTAGGATGTCACAGGAGGTTTGAACAGGGAAAGAAAGGCTCTGCCATGTTGGATTTTGGGAGAGAAGGGCACTCTGGGATTGTTTGCAGTAGGGAACACAGGAACTGCTGTAAAAGTGGGTAGAGTTACCCTATTGGAGCTTTTCTCCCATTGTTTAAGTAGGGGCCAGGAGTCACCCCCACCCACATGCTAGTGGCAGGCATAAATATGACATGCCTTGGCACGCTCTTCAGAACACTACTGTACCTGTGAAAGACAGAAGACAGACTGCACCTGCTGATGAGACCTGTGAGGAGACCCTAAGGGATCGACCTACTCCCATTTGCACCTACGACTTAGAAGTGGACTTGAAGGGTCCAATGACTGGCCTGCTGTAAGAAGCCCAGTTTCCCAGCTGACCAGTTTTATCTGGACCTGCCCTGGACCTTGCTTGTGGCATCTGTTCCAGTGAGTCCTGACCCTCTGTTGCTGTTCCTGAGATCATGGAACCCATGGCTATTGTCAGAGTGTACTCCATTGCCTAACCTTAAAATCTGAGACTTAGAAACATTTTCGTGAATTTTTGCCTGGAAAACCATCATGTGACCGGGACCAATCTGCCAGTCGATCTGCCAAGGGAGCCTCTCCAGTGGGCCTGACCTCGCTGGAGCTCCCACTATGTTCTTCTCCACAGCAGCACATCCGATTCAGCTGGCCTAACGCCGACCTGCATATGATGACATCAAACCCTTTTTGGCAACAGTCTGCAGCCTCTTCCCTCTGAGGATATCCTACTTCCTGAAAAGAGTCTGAAGATTGAAATCCTCACTGGTCCCAACACCAAAAGCATACCATTGATGTCAGTGGCTTCCTAGGTGCGAACTCCAGACTTCTCCAGCTCTGAGCTTTTCCCACCTTCATTAATGACTTTTCTGAGCCCTTGTCCTCGACAAGCCCAGCTTCGAATCCAGCCTGCAGCCTTGCGTTGCAGAGGAATCTACCTTCTTGAGAAGTAATAATATCATTATTCTTACTAGGGTCTAGTAAAGGTTTCAGTAAGATACAGCTGAGTTCAACCCCTGGAAGCTATGACACAGACCAGACAGGTTTAACTTGGGAAAATGTTTAAAGCATTTAATAGTACAAAATCATTATAAAGTCAACACAGCACAATAAAAATTCCACTCCTATTTATAAAAATAGAAAATATTTCAATGAACAAAATGACACTAAAATTAAAAAAATCCGATAAGTAAACCGGAGACGTGAATTAAAACATTTTAAAAATAAAATAGTGTGCAAAGCGCCAACTGCAGACAACTGACTGCACTGGAATAGAACAAGGGTAAGGTTTGAGGTCAACCGCAATGGAGCTTCAGTTATATACAAATACCAAATTGGTCCCAGTCGTAAAGTTACCTTGATACCTAAAATGTCTTTAAGAAGGTAGAGTCCTCAGGAGGACATAACTGTAGGCTGAATCCAAATCTGGGATTGTTGATGGCAGTTTAGTGAAGAATAAGGTCTCAGGGAAGCTGTCAAAAAAGGCAGTAAAGACTCTGACATGGAAAAGTCAGGAGTTTTGCGGCCAAGGAACCATAGACATTGATCAGATGCTGCTTGATGGCAGATCCAATGAAGCTTTCTACCTTCTGACTTAGACTTTCTACTCGAAGTCAGAGTTCTTCATTTTTCAGCCAGGCAAGGCTCCGGGGTGTAACCAAAGATGGTTCAATGGCGTCTGATGCCAGCTGGTTTTGAGCCTTCTGAAATAGATTTGTTGCTGTGGAGAAAAAGATTGCAGGACCTGCGGCGAAGTCAGACCCACCCTTGGCGGATCATCTGGCAGGTTGGTCCTGTGATGGTTCTCCAGGAAAAAGTTAGCAAAGAGATTGCAAGCCCCAGATGTTTAGGTTCAGGTAGGAGTACACTCCCACACCAGCCAAGATTTCCAGGACCTCAGGAATAGCACTTGGGGTACAGGACTCACTCCGACAGAAGCTACGAGGAGGGTCAAGGGCAGGCCCAGCTCAATCAATCATCTGGGCTATTACAAGGAGGTGAGCTTCTTGTAGATTTTGTGTCCCTGAAGTTGAATGGGAGGTCAGCCAACTGACCCTTGGAATCCACTTCTTTGTCTTGGGTACAAGTAGGAATAGGTCAAGCCCTTATGGATCTCCTCAAAGGTTTCAACAGCCGGTACCACCCTTATTCTTTCAGAGGTTCAGTTGTGTTTGGAAAAGGGTGCCCAGGTTTACCACAAATATGCCTGGTACTAGCTTGTGGGTAGCGTTGACTCCTGGTCCCTCCCTAACCAACAGAGAAAATGATTCTTTGGTAACCCTGACTACTTTTGGAGGAGTTCCTGTGTGCCATTTTGCAAGCAATCCCACAGTGCCACTCTCTACCTAAGATGGCAGAGCCTATCTTCCCTTGTGCAGAGCTCCTGTTCCCACTTTACAGGTGTGCCCAGGGAAATGAGTAACCACCCCTCTGTGGTCACTCAAAACTGGTTCTAAAAGCAGCTCTTCCCCCACTGGGATTGATGCTTTCGTGTAAGTTTATGATTGTTAGCAATTCACAAAGGGATTTATGAGTAGTATCTTTCCGAATGCGGAGTCTCTGCATATAAAAACACCCATGTTTTTATGTGAGCAGACTACGCACTCAATCCCTTTGTGAATTGCTAACAATCATAAGTATACACAAAAGTGTACATTTGCATTTGTGAATTGGGCCCTAAGTTCCTGGCCACAGCGCAGATAGTCATCCTGTCTGGGGAACAGGGCACCTCCCCACACCCAAGCCCTTTGTCTCAGCTCAGGAGCAATGTCACATTTAATCAAGGAGCTATTCGCTCCTGTGTGACATTGAGAAGTTATGCAAATGGACTACTAGAGACTTTAGGAAGGTAAAAGATGACTTTTTTAAATCCCCTTTTGCAAAATATTTAGTATAAATCTGACTTTAGCAATTAATTGGATTTGTAATAAATATTTTAAAAAGTCCTAGAATTAAC
Organism: Lissotriton helveticus; assembly: GCF_964261635.1. Lineage (NCBI taxonomy): Eukaryota > Metazoa > Chordata > Amphibia > Caudata > Salamandridae > Lissotriton > Lissotriton helveticus. The sequence continues at coordinate 1,727,471,597 of NC_136061.1, read as the reverse complement.
TTTTTAGCTGGTTCCTAGGTGGCTTCATGTTATTTCATTTTAATATTAACTCCCGATGCTTTGCCTGGAATAATGAAGCCTGCTACTTTAAAATTGCTTTTGGGGCCCTGCCGCTGTAAGAACATGTTATACATTAAACCTTTACATGCCTACTTTAAATACGATGCGCCTTGCCTTATTGGGCATTAAAGCTTATTTCCTAGTGAATTAATAATGCTTAAAAGAAGGGGTTAGGTCTGTTATAAGTGATTATTTCAATAGGTCAAATTTCCAGTTTATACCTGCACAGTCAGGTTAGTGGAGGCAGGCCTGCAGTCATGTCTTGCATTGTCAATTTAGTAGTGGCACAATATGCGCGGCAGTCCACTATCAACATTTAACTGACAGGCTCTGGGTACACGTTATACCATATATTAGGGACGTATGGGGGTAGTTAAAAGTGCCAATTAGGAATATAGCCAATGTTGACATGTTTTAAGGTTCAGATCACATGCAGTGGGGCCTGATTAGCACAGTACCAGTGCCCAGAGTAAAAACCCAGCAGCATCAGTCCAAATATATTGGGGGTGATCATACAAAAAGAGGCATTTTCTTAGAAAAGTGTGGGCGTTTGGCATTGGAAGGAAGTTCTAAATAAGATGACCTTTCTGAAGTCATCGGTGAATATGCTATCAGGGTAACCACCATCTATGACTTCTAATTGAGGGAAGGCGTGCAAGATATGCGTGGTCAGGAAACCTTCCAAATTCTTGCCTTTGCCTTCAGTGTGCTTGATGCACTGAAGGCACTGATGGAGCAAGTACCTTATTTACTCCACCCACTGATCAATTCATTTGTTTGTTATACTAAAATAAACTGCCAAAGAATGAGTTACCCTTGCACATCAGTAAGCCATTACATTTTTTGCCTGTCCAGAATTTCAAAATTCTGGTGATGGTTGCCTCCCAATAAATAGGGCAAGGCACCTGCACTTTGACTCTGGGATAGAGTGACGGACAGTCCAGCAGGTCAAGTGTTTCCAGAAGGGGTGTGGCTTAAGCGCTAATGTGATCGGAAGCGGGCCTCTGAGCTCTGCCGCGGTCGATCTCCGTAGCTGCGGATCCTGAGCACCAATTCGGATCCCGGCTCTGAAATCCGCGTCGGAATGCCTGGTGCCCGCTTCTGAGCTGATTGCGCCAATACTGTTGGTGTCTGAAGAGAGGATTGAGGGAACTTTTCCCCAGTGCAGAAGCCTGCCAAATCAAGCCCTAAAATGGCAGCCCCTCTCGGCGGGAAAGTCGCCTGACCGAGAGCGTGACAGCAGTTGATTGCGGACATCCTGGCTGCGTTCCTGCCTGTAGGAGACCTCGCCCGAGAGGAGGACGTGCCTTACCTGAGCTTCTGCGGTGAGAAGGCGCTGAGGGGCCTTGGGAGCGAGCAGCTACCTCCTGGCTGACCGGCAATAGATGCCTGACTTCAAGATGGTGGCGCCCGGTACAACGGATTGAACTGCAATGAGGCCTCCTGCACTTGAGCCCTGCTGTCGCATTCACGGTATTTGGGAGTGGCCTGAGAGGCTGAGTGAGAGGCAGCCTTTGCTATCACTGTAGTGAAGGGGACAGACTGGCCTAGCGAGCGGTACTAAGGTTCCCTGTGAGTGCCTGGGACCTGGGACGATGTAGAAGCACAAATCGCGCGAAAGGCTGAAGGGCAGAAGAAGCGGGCCTGGCTGAAGTGACCCTGCCTGGCATCAGTTTGGGAGACGGTGGTGCGGGCACTCGATGGCTGGAGGCACCACGGCGAACTGAGTGGATTACCGTCGGGGGCTGTCTATAGGGGCTGAACAGGTGACTCCGGGGCCCAGCTGGACATTGAGCAGAGCGGAGGAAGGGAGTGGATTTGAGATGAGGACCACCATACTGGTGGCTGCTGCTGGTGTGGAAGGCCTGAGGCTCAGAGCAGGACGGATGGGCTCTGTTGACCGGCGAAGGCGCGGGGAGCATAATGCCTAGCTGCACAGGCTCACAGCAGAGTCGGGGACTGTGAATCCCGGAACAGGCATCAAAAGACAGCAGCCCTTACTGGAGCGGGGTGAGAGCGCAGGGCCTCCTCTGCGCTACTGGTGTCGGTGGTGCGTGGTGCTCACGATGGGCAGGGTATCAAAGAAAAAGGGATTCGAGGTGTTACGCCTAGACGAAGTGGAGCAGCACACAGAGGACGAGGATTGCGACGTTGGGAGACGGAGGCCGGGAAGGAATGGAGACCCAACATTGGGGGAAATAATGCAGACCATTGTGGCCTCACGAGAGGCACTCGAGAAGAGAATGGACGCCATAGGATCGGACCTCACCCTCCTGAAGGATGACCACCGGAAGCTCAAGGAGAAAGTGGCGACTCACAAAACCACTCTGAAGGACATCCTGGATACAGTGGCTGCCCTGCGCCACTCACTGAATAAGACGACCCACCGGGTTAAAGTGCTGGGGGTACGGACAGAGGACAGTGAGGGGCGATCACGGCGCAACAATCTCCACATAGTGGGGATCCCAGAGCGTGAGGAGGGGGCGGACGCGGTCCCGTTCTTGGAATACTGGTTGAGAACAGAGGTAGCACCAGAGGGCCTATCTCCATTCTACGCGCTGGAGCGGGCGCATAGGGTTCCGGCTCGCCCGCCTAAACCTGGAGCTTCACCACGACTAATGGTGGCGAGACTGTTGCACTATCGCGACTGAGACTTTATTCTGAGGGTGGCTCGAGAACAACAGAATTTGCAAATAGGAAACAGTAGTGTCCTGATATTCTCGGATTACACCAGGGAGGTCCAACGTCATAGCTCATCCTTCCTGGCTGTTAAGAAAAAGCTACGTCAGCTCCATCTTCCCTATGCCATGCTGTTTTCAGCACGTCTGCGGGTGACCGCAGATGAAAAGACCCACTTCTTTCTTACACCGCAGGCAGCATGGGATTGGCTGGAGGCTCGTGATGGCGCGGCTGCGCCTGCCTCCCAGGTGGCTTCGCCTCGAGAACGACGGGTGAGGTCTCCATTGAGGGGGAGGCCCACTTCTCCGGTGGATCGGCGTCAGGAGCGTGACAGAGCGGTGCAGGCGGTAGCAGCCATCAGTCAAGGAGTGGTTAGCCCGGCGAGCAATGATACCGACATCGAGAAGAGCAGAACAGAAAGCCCAAGATCTGGTAGCACCCAAGGGTTATCGGACACGGAGATGCCGGATGTCACCCCGCAGACAGCTGATCGGATCTTTGGGTGATGGGGCTGCAGAGGGTATGGGGGCGCATGCTACAAGGTTAGTTGCGCTTGCCGGGCTCAGGGGCCAATCTGATGGGGGGCAGCACGGCAGACGATGACTTTCCAAGACTGCCGGGGACCCAGCGGGCCATGCAGACTTCCTAGAAAGCGGGGGGAGGGTTCTAGGGGCATGGTCGCGAGCCAATCATTACCTCCTAGTCACGGTTTTGAGTATGACCAGTTTGGTTTGGATGGGAACCTGTTCTTGTGTGTCTATCCTGGGGTATGGAAGTTGGGTGAAGTTTGACGGTTGGGTGGGATGGGGAGGGTCAGACATGTCGCTAGGGTGGTTTCAGAGGAGCGAATGCATACGTTGGATCCATTGGTACCTCCGTAGGCCTTAAGGTTATGTCTTGGAACATACGGGGGATGCGCACTATGTGTCGGCGACACAAATTACACGCCTACCTAGTGCAGCGGGGAGTACACATCGGGCTGCTTCAAGAAACCCATCTGACAAAGGCAGAGGGGATATCATTACAGCGCCGCTGGAGGGGGCAGGTATTCCACACTACTTACTCGGCCTATGCAAGGGGGACATTGATTTGGGTAAGGGCGGGAGTACCATTTCAATGTGTGAGACAGGTGATTGACCCAGAGGGCAGGTTCTCAGTGGTTACGGGGCGCCTGGATGGGAAGGACATTACACTAGGAAGCATATATGCCCCCAATATCGACCAATCCTCCTTTTTTGCACAACTCTCACAGAAATTGGCGGGGGAACTAACGGGTCCCGTTGTCTTGGGGCGGGACTTTAATTGTGTGACTGATGTAGATCTGGACCGATCCCACCCACCGCTCCCGGACGCCTTTGCCCGTAGGATAGCAGACATCAGGTGCGACTGGCAGCAGCGCTGGGGGTTTACAGATACTTGGAGGGCCCACCACCCTTGGGACAGAGACTACTCTTACTTTTCAGAGGTCCATGAACTGCACGTCCAGGTGGTTCCCCTGATGTCCACATGATGGTCACAATGAGTGAGTATCTGGCTAGGACAGCCTCGGACTACAACCCCCTCTTGGTGACCCTGAACTGGGTTCGACTCAGGACGACGATCCCTAATTGGCGGCTCCGAATGGAGGTATTGGAGGACCAGGTCTTTCGCACCACCATAGGTACCGCCATAGAGAACTATTTCCAGCACAACGTGGGCACTTCTTCCAGTCTGCATAACGAGTGGGACGCATTCAAGGTGGTGCTCCGTGGGCGGTGTATTGGGGAAGCTGTAGGAGTTCATAGAACTTTATTGGATGAGGTATAGCAAGCAGATAGATGGCTCAGGGAGAAAGTAAGGGAGAGACCGGGACGGCAAGACACACACGAAGGGCTGCTGAAGGCAAAGGAAATGCTGGCAACGCAAGTAGAGAGATTGAGGTGCTTTGATTACAGGGCGTACATGGTGCGGGCACACGCGGAGCGGGATAAGCCTGGGGCGCTCCTAGCTTGGTTGGCAAATCCGGCGCGCAGAGGTACACTGATCCTTGAGCTAAGGGAGGAGGGGGGGGCAGTCCATTATGGGCAGCAGGTCATTAACACACGATTCTTGGAATACTATTCCACCCTTTATTGCAGCAAGTTGAAACTGAGAGAGCTAGAGGAGGGAGATTTAGTTGACATAGAATTACCCCAGGTTGACGCGGAAGAGGCAGAGAACCTGGGCCGTCCAGTGGAACTGGGCGAGGTCCGGGGAGCTATCAAGCGTATGGCCAGGAACAAAACGCAGGCAGCTGATAGGTTTCCATCAGAGTTTTATGTCACTTATATTGACGTGCTCGCCCCGCAGCTGACGACCCTATATAAACCGGACAAAACAGGCTAGCTACTTACCTAGCTCGACGAGAGAGGCAGTGATAGTACCACTCCTTAAGCCGGGCAAGCCAGAGTGGGACTGTACAGCGTATCGCCCTCTGGCGATGTTAAATACTGACTATAAGATCCTGAGTGGCATTTTGGCCAATCGTCTGATGAAGCACATGACCACACTGGTGCACAGGGACCAGGCTGGGTTCATTCCTACCTGGAACACGGCCATGAATATTCGGCGATTGTGCCAACTGCTGCAGGAGGCTAGGGCAGGGGTTGATGAGGCGTGTGTGCCATCGATAGAAATTGAAAAGGCCTTCGATAGCTTAGAGTGGCCATACCTATTTCGGGTTTTGAGGGCCTTTGGCTTCGGTGAGGGATTTGTGGCTTGGACAAAGATACTCTATGCCCGTTCGACGGCCAGGGTACGGATGCGAGGGGCGATTTCAGCGGCTTGTGACCTGGGCAGAGGGACGAGACAGGGCTGCCCACTGTCTCCTCTTCTGTTTGCCATGGCAATGGAGCCGCTGGCGGATCGCTCACAGACAGGGGGGACATTACAGGGGCCTAGAGGGGATGGGGCACATGCACTATATGGTGAACAGACATAATATCGACCTCAAAAATATCGACTGGACATAATATCGAGGTAAAAATATAGACTAGACAAAATATCGACCAGACATAATATAGACTACAAAAATATCGATTACTATCGATATTAATAGCCAAAATATCGAATCAAAAATATAGACTAGACATAATATCGACTAGATAGAATATAGACAACAAAAATATCGAAAATAAGGTAAGTGTTTTATAATTTGTAATAATTGTGTAATATAAATCTGTAGCGGGTTGTGGGTTTATAGGGGAATAGGGTGGGAAGTAATTTAAAGAAATAAGGGAAAGTCCCTATCTGACCACACAGTTGGAGAAGGAACACCTACTAAGTAATAGAGGGGGTATTCACATTTTCTGTACATAAACCAAAACCACATGAATAATAAAATGAAATGAAATGAAATGAAATGAAATGAAATGAAATGAAAAAGGTACTTCTAAAGCGCACTGTGGCCAAGCGGCTTCCTGGCGCTGGGGATCAACTCAATGTCTAACCAGAGGGCACGGAAAAGAGGAAAAAGCCTGGGAAAGCCTGGAGAAAAAAGAAAGTTTTAAGGGCTTTACGAAAATGAGAGAAGATAGGAATAGAGCGGATAGAGAGAGGGAGAGTGTTCCAAATCTGAGGAGCCCGCACAGAAAAGCGTGTGCCACCTGTGCGGGATTTGCGGAAGCGGGGGACGTGAAGAAGAGAAAGGGATGAGGACCGAAGAGTGCGGGTGGGAACGTGAGAGGAAATCAGAGAGTTAATGAAGTGAGGAGCAGAACGGGCATGCGCCCGAAAGGCCAAGCAGGCGAGTTTAAACTGGGACCTGAAATGAACGGGGAGCCAGTGGAGGGTTTTAAGGGCAGGGGTGATGTGGGTAAACTTAGGAAGACGAAGAACCAGCCGGGCCGCCTGGTTCTGGATGGCCTGGAGACGGCGAGTCTCGTAGGCTGGAATGCCGACATACAGGCCATTGCCATAATCCAGGCGGGAAGTGATAAGGGCAGTGATGATGAGTTTGAGGGCATCAACAGAAAAAAACCGGGAGATTTTGCGGATGAGACGGAGGGAAAGAAAACAAGAGGATACAACAGAGCTGATGTGCGCGTGCATGGAAAGATCATTGCTGATCTTGATGCCCAAAGTCCGGACGGCAGAAACAGGAGAAGGAGGGGGACCAAAAGAAAGGGGCCAATGGACTGAAGACCAGGGATTAGAAGGGCCACCAGTGAGAACAAGCTCAGTCTTGTCAGGGTTGAGCTTCAAATGATTGAAGCTCATCCACTGAGAAATAAAGACAAGGGTAGAGCTGAGCTTAGAAAGGGAGTGAGGGGGGGAAGAGAGGGAATGCAAGAATTGATAGAATCAAATAAGAAACAATTTCAGATAATACATGGAAAAATTGTACAATTTATTCAAAACATAATATAGTCATAAAACAAACAATTTATTAAAAATTCATTTTTACAAAACAATTTTTATGCCATTAAGACCAATTAAAAATGTGACAAATCACATGAAAGAACATAAAATTCTTGTTACAAAGTTGTCGACGCAGCGTTTCGGTTTTTAGGATAAGACCTTCATCAGGACAAGGTTCTAGTTCGAAAAAAACATACAATTAGACACAATTACTGGTTTTATCTCTCTTTTTTTAAAAACACTAAGTATATCAATAACATAAATACATCATCGGTCTATAACATATTTGTACCATTACAATTGTATTTATTGGTCTATATCTTTTCTGGCATGACATAAGTCTTCTTTCTATTTATTAAACATGTGCTGCTGGTATTCGAAAGGAATTGGAGCGCTCATACTCGTGCGCTTCTAAAAGGGAATTCAACAAGTGGCTGCCCATTTGGGAATATCCATGTAACATGTAGTTACCCATTAACCTGAACCCGTAGTTGGACCAAAGGTTTCAATGCAATTTGGGTTTAGGGTGTCACCAATTTATAACTAAAGAGTAAAATTTTAATTACATTTCACTACCTGTGTTGTTGGAAATATAGACCAAATTAATTCCCAAATTTACTTAGTTGAGGCACAAATTTCAATTACCTTTTGCTATCAATATCTGTAACTTATAGATTGATTCCAAGTTAACACACCATAGATCGATTATTTACTCAACATATTTCTATGGGTGAAGCGCTGTTTTCTTCATTGAGGGTATGCGCATCTAAGTCATTAAAGAAAGGTCAACATATAAGTTTTCTATATCGACTCTTGGTTGACTAGGCTATTCTATTTTACACCATATTTTATTTACCTTCTTCAATTGGTAACGTTCTTGGTGAGTCAAGGGGGCCACCGATTTAGATAAGATTAATTTACAGAATCCTCCTGTTGACAACATAAATAAAAATCTATATTTTACTACTGTCCCATTTGTAACTGATTGTTCATACAGCGTTAGACATAGAGAACATGACTTACCCAAAAATATGGGAAGGAGGCCAAGAGGTGCAGCGCATGGCGGGTGCAGTGATCTATGTCGTTTTCCACCGCTTTATTTAATTAGCGCGAGGTTTGACGGATTTCCTCAAGAGCTACGTTTTTAATTTGTCGAGCTCTATAAGACAAAAGTGATTTTTTGCACATTGAGTACGGTTAGCAAACGACTCTATGAACGAAGAATAAATCGCTTCTTGTTACCTGGAATATACTATCTGTTTTTTAACCACTATGGCTCACAATTCTACCTATCTCGATATTTACTTGCTCTATGTGACATAGTGGGTACCTCACTTTAAACAGTATTAGTACACTATCACTTCCAATGTCAGCTTTTATTCCTTACTTCTAACACTCATCTATTTCGTCTTCGTGTTCTCGTTCCGTTACTGAAGACTATTTTGTTGCAGCTATGTCTAAAGATTACGTTTATTAGCAACAGTGTCTTTAATCTTTTTGCACTTACATAGACTCCTAGTTATTCGTCGTATAAGCAGTTATGTTACTCTTATTAAGCTATTAACCGAGTGTTCTATCTAGTATTACACAGCCGAACCGCACTTCTTACCTTGTCTTGTTTCGTCGGCCTCCCTGCTCCGCTTGACTCTCTTCATATACTGGATGCTATCTGGCTGTTAGAATCGCGGTTTTATATATCCAGAATTTATTTCAGCTGAAAATAATCTTGGTTGATGGTTGCGTCATTGAATGCGACGTGCCGAAAAGCTTTTAGAACTACCCAGGTAGTTCGGTTATCGGTGCACGTCACTTCCTTGTTGATTTTTTCTTATATCGCCATAGCTACTACCGAATGGAGTTTATTTCTTATATTTCGTGTCAATTTACGAATTATTTATTTTATGAGGACTTACAGCCATATTATTGTCCTATTTTATGCAAATTCACGAAGTTACGGGTCTCGGTCTCATAACCTTAGCGTAACAAGAACCAATGTTGTAGTTCTTTCCTCAGATCTCGTGAGAGCTCGGCTTTAGGACTACTCCGGTAGTTTTCACTTTACTCTTCTCGCGAGATTTTGGAGTATGACTATTTTATCTGATAAAGTTACTATTTGCCGTCACTCCTGTTTATTCAGCGCTACTAAGATCATTATTAAATCTCACGCACAAGAATATCAGAAGAGTAAATTATTTACAGACACATTTCATTAGACTAATTTATTTAAAAAAAAATTTAAATCAATTTTAAATAAAGAACTCGCATGGCCATAGCAATATTGCTCTAACAATGATCTACATTTCTGTCGTCATTCTTTTCTTAAATTTGTAGATTAAAGGGAGCAATCTATATACCTTTTATTCATGTTTAAGCTCTACCATAGCACTATTGCTCTAAAAATGATGTACATTTCTGTAGTCATAATTCTCATAAAATTGTAGATTAAAGTGAGCAATCTGAATCCCTTTTATTCATGTTCTGGCACTACCATTATAGTATCCGTTCCCAGTCCTCTTTTGTATTTAAACCCTTTCTTACTGTATTAAAGCGCGACATAAAAAATTGTTCGCGTTTTTTCCGTTTGAGGTCCATGTCTCCACCTCTAGCATTCATGTAAATTGATTCCAGCCCGCACCATCTTATATCATTTATTGTATGTCGAGCATCTTGCCAATGTTCGGTTAACGGAGCACCTTTCTTCATGGTGCGGATTGCTGATTTGTGCTCATTTATACGTAGGCGAATCTCACGAGAGGTTTCACCCACGTATGCCATGTTACAGGGACACGTTATCATATAAATGAGATTTTTGGACCTGCAGTTGATAAAGCTTTTAATCGTGTGTTTGCTCTTGTTGTGCTCAATGCATTCCCCTTTGATCACTGATGCACAATTTGAGCAGTTGCCACACGGAAACGTTCCGGTTGGTAATGGGGCATTGTCCATACTGGTTTGGGATCCCGACACCACTTCTCGATAGGTGTGTACTAAACAGTTTCTTATCGTCTGGTTGCGTCTAAACGCAAACATTGGTTTAGGAAATTTTTCATGTTTCTTGTTACTTATTAAGTGACGGAACTGTAATTTGTTACAAAAATAAGATACTTATTTTTGTAACAAATTACAGTTCCGTCAGTAATAAGATCAAGAACATAGTTAATAGGCACTGGCACTTAATAAGTAACAAGAAATATGAAAAACTTCCTAAACCAATGTTTGCGTTTAGACGCAACCAGACGATAAGAAACTGTTTAGTACACACCTATCGAGAAGTGGTGTCGGGATCCCAAACCAGTATGGACAATGCCCCATTACCAACCGGAACGTTTCCGTGTGGCAACTGCTCAAATTGTGCATCAGTGATCAAAGGGGAATGCATCGAGCACAACAAGAGCAAATACACGATTAAAAGCTTTATTAACTGCAGGTCCAAAAATCTCATTTATATGATAACGTGTCCCTGTAACATGGCATACGTGGGTGAAACCTCTCGTGAGATTCGCCTACGTATAAATGAGCACAAATCAGCAATCCGCACCATGAAGAAAGGTGCTCCGTTAACCGAACATTGGCAAGATGCTCGACATACAATAAATGATATAAGATGGTGCGGGCTGGAATCAATTTACATGAATGCTAGAGGTGGAGACATGGACCTCAAACGGAAAAAACGCGAACAATTTTTTATGTCGCGCTTTAATACAGTAAGAAAGGGTTTAAATACAAAAGAGGACTGGGAACGGATACTATAATGGTAGTGCCAGAACATGAATAAAAGGGATTCAGATTGCTCACTTTAATCTACAATTTTATGAGAATTATGACTACAGAAATGTACATCATTTTTAGAGCAATAGTGCTATGGTAGAGCTAAAACATGAATAAAAGGTATATAGATTGCTCCCTTTAATCTATAAATTTAAGAAAAGAATGACGACAGAAATGTAGATCATTGTTAGAGCAATATTGCTATGGCCATGCGAGTTCTTTATTTAAAATTTATTTAAATTTTTTTTAAAATAAATTAGTCTAATGAAATGTGTCTGTAAATAATTTACTCTTCTGATATTCTTGTGCGTGAGATTTAATAATGATCTTAGTAGCGCTGAATAAACAGGAGTGACGGCAAATAGTAACTTTATCGGATAAAATAGTCATACTCCAAAATCTTGCGAGAAGAGTAAAGTGAAAACTACCGGAGTAGTCCTAAAGCCGAGCTCTCACGAGATCTGAGGAAAGAACTACAACATTGGTTCTTGTTACGCTAAGGTTATGAGACCGAGACCCGTAACTTCGTGAATTTGCATAAAATAGGACAATAATATGGCTGTAAGTCCTCATAAAATAAATAATTTGTAAATTGACACGAAATATAAGAAATAAACTCCATTCGGTAGTAGCTATGGCGATAAGAAAAAATCAACAAGGAAGTGACGTGCACCGATAACCGAACTACCTGGGTAGTTCTAAAAGCTTTTCGGCACGTCGCATTCAATGACGCAACGATCAACCAAGATTATTTTCAGCTGAAATAAATTCTGGATATATAAACCCGCGATTCTAACAGCCAGATAGCATCCAGTATACGAAGAGAGTCAAGCGGAGCAGGGAGGCCGACGAAACAAGACAAGGTAAGAAGTGCGGTTCGGCTGTGTAATACTAGATAGAACACTCGGTTAATAGCTTAATAAGAGTAACATAACCGCTTATACGACGAATAACTAGGAGTCTATGTAAGTGCAAAAAGATTAAAGACACTGTTGCTAATAAACGTAATCTTTAGACATAGCTGCAACAAAATAGTCTTCAGTAACGGAACGAGAACACGAAGACGAAATAGATGAGTGTTAGAAGTAAGGAATAAAAGCTGACATTGGAAGTGATAGTGTACTAATACTGTTTAAAGTGAGGTACCCACTATGTCACATAGAGCAAGTAAATATCGAGATAGGTAGAATTGTGAGCCATAGTGGTTAAAAAACAGATAGTATATTCCAGGTAACAAGAAGCGATTTATTCTTCATTCATAGAGTCGTTTGCTAACCGTACTCAATGTGCAAAAAATCACTTTTGTCTTATAGAGCTCGACAAATTAAAAACGTAGCTCTTGAGGAAATCCGTCAAACCTCGCGCTAATTAAATAAAGCGGTGGAAAAACGACATAGATCACTGCATCCGGCCATGCGCTGCACCTCTTGGCCTCCTTCCCATATTTTTGGGTAAGTCATGTTCTCTATGTCTAACGCTGTATGAACAATCAGTTACAAATGGGACAGTAGTAAAATATAGATTTTTATTTATGTTGTCAACAGGAGGATTCTGTAAATTAATCTTATCTAAATCGGTGGCCCCCTTGACTCACCAAGAACGTTACCAATTGAAGAAGGTAAATAAAATATGGTGTAAAATAGAATAACCTAGTCAACCAAGAGTCGATATAGAAAACTTATATGTTGACCTTTCTTTAATGACTTAGATGCGCATACCCTCAATGAAGAAAACAGCGCTTCACCCATAGAAATATGTTGAGTAAATAATCGATCTATGGTGTGTTAACTTGGAATCAATCTACAAGTTACAGATATTGATAACAAAAGGTAATTGAAATTTGTGCCTCAACTAAGTAAATTTGGGAATTAATTTGGTCTATATTTCCATCAACACAGGTAGTGAAATGTAATTAAAATTTTACTCTTTAGTTATAAATTGGTGACACCCTAAACCCAAATTGCATTGAAACCTTTGGTCCAACTACGGGTTCAGGTTAATGGGTAACTACATGTTACATGGATATTCCCAAATGGGTAGCCACTTGTTGAATTCCCTTTTAGACGCGCACGAGTATGAGCGCTCCAATTCCTTTCGAATACCAGCACCACATGTTTAATAAATAGAAAGAAGACTTATGTCATGCCAGAAAAGATATAGACCAATAAATACAATTGTAATGGTACAAATATGTTATAGACCGATGATGTAATTATGTTATTGATATACTTTGTGTTTTAAAAAAAAGAGAGATAAAACCAGTAATTGTGTCTAATTGTATGTTTTTTTCGAACTAGAACCTTGTCCTGATGAAGGTCTTATCCTAAAAACCGAAACGCTGCGTCGACAACTTTGTAACAAGAATTTTATGTTCTTTCATGTGATTTGTCACATTTTTAATTGGTCTTAATGGCATAAAAATTGTTTTGTAAAAATGAATTTTTAATAAATTGTTTGTTTTATGACTATATTATGTTTTGAATAAATTGTACAATTTTTCCATGTATTATCTGAAATTGTTTCTTATTTGATTCTATCCATTCTTGCATTTTATTATTCATGTGGTTTTGGTTTATGTACAGAAAATGTGAATACCCCCTCTATTACTTAGTAGGTGTTCCTTCTCCAACTGTGTGGTCAGATAGGGACTTTCCCTTATTTCTTTACTTCACAACTCCTTGTCCCTGATTGGATACATAAGGAGACCTCCCTGTTTTTTGGGGAAGTAATTTAAATATAATTAATTACATCTGTAATATAATAGTAATTGTTAATTAATTATTAATTGTTAATTATTTAAAATATAATTGGTAATTAATAATAATTGATTAATTGATCAATAATTACATTTTCGTAAAATATTTTCTGTAGCGGGTTGTGGGTTTATAGGGGAATAGGGTGGGAAGTAATTTAAATATAATTAATTAAATCTGTAATATAATAGTAATTGTCATTTAAATATTAATTGTTAATTAATTAAAATATAATTGTTAATTAATAATAATTGATTAATTGATCAATAATTACATTTTCGTAAAATATTTTCTGTAGCGGGTTGTGGGTTTATAGGGGAATAGGGTGGGAAGTAATTTAAATTTAATTAATTAAATATGTAAATTAATAATAATTGTTAATTAATTATTATTTGGTAAATAATTAAAATATAATTGGTAATTATAAATATTTAAAGAATAAATAAATAATAATTAGTAAATTAATTTCTGTAGTGGGTTGTGAGTTTAT
>NC_136061.1:1725649970-1725652470 GCF_964261635.1 Lissotriton helveticus | reverse complement strand
CAAGATCCGGATGGCACCGAGGTGGTGTCATAGTTGAGAGTTCTGAGCAGCGGTTGTAACACTGTCTGAAGCTTATTTGCAGCTGCTGCAGCTTCACTACGCGCCAAGATCCGGATGGCACCGAGGTGGTGTGTAGCAAGTTGCCGCACTGGTGTGGCCATCCTACAATGCTGAAAGTCGGCGTGGGGCGCCCCGTTGGCCTGTGAGTTTGCGTCAGTAGCGGACCGATGTGCGAATAGGCCGAAGGCAGCACAACGCGCCAAGATCCGGATGGCACCGAGGTGGTGTCTAGTAAGTTGTCGCACTTCTGTGGCCATCCTACAATGTTGAAAGTCGGCGTGGGGCGCCCCGTTGGCCTGTGAGATGGCGTCAGTAGCGGACCGATGTGCGAATAGGCCGAAGGCAGCACAACAATATTTTCTGACTGACACCACAAGGCGCTGAGATGCCAAGATCCGGATGGCACCGAGGTGATGTCTAAGTTGCGGACTGATGTGCGAATGGGGCCAAAGGCAGCGTAACAATATTTTTTGTATGGAAGATACCACTAGGCGTTGAGATGCCAAGATTCGGATGGCACTGAGGTGATGTCTAGCAAGTTGGTGTGGTCATCCTACAATGCTGAAACTCGGCATGGGTCGCCCCATTAGCCTGTGAGATGGCGTCAGTAGCGGACCGATGTGCGAATAGGCCGAAGGCAGCACAACGCGCCAAGATCCGGATGTCACCGTGGTGGTTTCATAGTTGAGAGGCACTTCATCTGCAGTGGGGCGCCGAGATCCGGATGGCACCGAGGTGATGTCTAGCAAGTTGCTGTACTGGTGTGGTCATCCTACAATGCTGAAACTCGGCGTGGGTCGCCCCATTAGCCTGTGAGATGGCGTCAGTAGCGGACCGATGTGCGAATAGGCCGAAGGCAGCACAACGCGCCAAGATCCGGATGTCACCGTGGTGGTTTCATAGTTGAGAGGCACTTCATCTGTAGTGGGGCGCCGAGATCCGGATGGCACCGAGGTGATGTCTAGCAAGTTGCTGTACTGGTGTGGTCATCCTACAATGCTGAAACTCGGCGTGGGTCGCCCCATTAGCCTGTGAGATGGCGTCAGTAGCGGACCGATGTGCGAATAGGCCGAAGGCAGCACAACGCGCCAAGATCCGGATGTCACCGTGGTGGTTTCATAGTTGAGAGGCACTTCATCTGCAGCGGGGCGCCGAGATCCGGATGGCACCGAGGTGATGTCTAGCAAGTTGCTGTACTTGTGTGGTCATCCTACAATGCTGAAACTCGGCGTGGGTCGCCCCATTAGCCTGTGAGATGGCTGTTCTTTGGATTTGGGCCTGGTCCACCAAAATGGCCCTGGGACACCTTAGAACTCGGACGCTCGATTTTTTTTTCCTTTCCTGTACATGCAAAAAAAGGTAAATGCCCGGTACGTTACACGCTTCATCTGCCACGATGAACTCTCCAGAGGAACCGAAAAAAAATATAGTTGTGGTAACTATACCATGCATCGTCATATGGAGAGGTGGCACCAATTAATTATAGTGCTGCATAAAAGAGAGATTTGGAGGAGAACCCCTGACCTGCTAGTACATTCATCAAAGAAGTGGCACTGAGAGCTTCAGAGGCAAGGGAAACGGTCCCAAATATTTAGAAGAACTTTGGAAAGATTAAAATGACATGTTTAGATTGTGGCAAATTAATTTCATGTGGACAGATGAGTGTTACTCTAATAAATACAGCATATGAACATCATCATAGTCGATGGTTGGTAGAGACATTTTGACTATATCCTGGACCTGCCCGTCCTCGCCCAAAATGGCGCCGGAATAAATGGGACTCGTAACTCCTTGTTGTGTACTGGTTGCAGAACCTTGAAATCACGAGATACGTATGCAGTTTTGAAGCACATGGCGGGCGGGGACGAGAATTGATTGAATATTTCGACATCCCTATTGATATTAAGTTCTGATGTGTTATTGATTACTGTACTGTTGAAAGTTCGAATTAACGTCACCCATGGTACTTGCCCGCAAATGTATATCTAGATAATTTTATTGTAACTGGCCCTGTCGTATTTTAATTATAAAATGTACGTCCACCGATTCCGTAACTGTTAGACACCTTAGTTCTTGCAACCTAATGGCCCGCCCGTTACGTTCCTCTACAGTGTAAATGTCTATTCATCATATACGATTACAGTTTGCTCTGTGGCAGGCCCACGTGGTTATAGGCTCGTATTTGTATAATGAAATTTTCACAATAAAGGTTTTTAAAAGAAAACATGGTAGTAGTATATACATTGGTAAAGTTTTTAATAATAGTGACTGTTTTAGAATCATTAAAAGGCAAGTGAAATAAAGCAGACCAATTACATGAAGGGTAAAAGGTATAATACGAAGGAACGCAGTAAAGATAAATGGTCAAGGGCTGTTGTGTTTTCTATTCCTGCAACATAAAGTGATCGATAAGAATCTCATATTCAGGCGTATCGGCGAC